>NC_085048.1:86313086-86608086 GCF_963662255.1 Cinclus cinclus
GAATTAGAGATTCTCTGCAAACCAGACTATTTCCAGACAGAATGGTTCCTGTGCCTGTGAAAAAGGAAGCCTTGGTCACCGATTTCCTACAGCTCAAGAAGAGGAGTTGTGCATATCCATCTTGGTGGTAGAAATAAGATCCAACTTTGAAGTGTCAGGTTTTACTTTAAACCAAATGGCACAGAGCATATAAGTTTGTTAGAATATAAAACGAGAGAATACAACATACACAGGCAACATTAGGAAGGAGTGTATTCTTTACAACATAAAGTCTTAATAGACACTTTGTATATTCCTTTGTATATTCAATTTAGACTTTTCATAGAACCAATTGTTTCAATGTACTCTATGGATTATCAATCAGGAGGAAAGCACAAGAGATCTGTAACAGCATTTTGAAGTGCTGCACACTGAGATTTGTTGACAATGATATTGCCATTAAGAGACAATTTTGATATACACAATACATATGCAGTGTCTTAGAAGTAATTTTTTTTTAATGGCAAAGCATGGATTTTATTGTACTTAATACTGAAGTGTTTGCTCTTTCAGACTTCATTTCATGCATCTGAACACTGCATCTAAACCACAGTGTCAAGCATCTACTGTTACAAAGGGGATTGTCCAAAGGAAGTGCTAATTTCTAACAGTCCAGCTCTTGAAAACAAGACTTGGAAACAGTTGTCCACAAAAACTAAAGCTGTCATGTAATAATGCCTGCAGGGGTTCCACAACTGTTGCATAATTTAGAACAAATTTGGCACTTCTTGAGGTAAGTCCCAGAAAAGAATATAAAGTGATCACATCTGCCAGTCTGCATGCCTGAGTGAGTGCTGCAGCATGCTCTGGGTTGGGTTTATGCTTTCCTTTAATGATCACAGGCTCCTGCAGGAAAATTTTGTCCATCTAGTATATCCCTTGGCAGAATTTAGTTTTGTATCAGGCATGCCCATGTACCACAGCAGACGTCATAAGTAATCTTTATCCTGGGTTGGTGTCTCTCCCATGGGTGCTACAAATACCAATGAATCTTGGACTGATTTTCCAGATTTATGACATCATCTTCTATCACAGAATAGAAGTTCATAACACAAAAAATGTGTTCCCTTTGATTGCAAGAAGTTTAACACTCTGGAAAATTTTACACAGGGTCTGAAGGGTTGGTGTTTATGAGCAGTTGTGTTTGTCATACTCTGCATGTAATGTTATATTTTCATAATCAGGTTCCACATATGTACAAACAGTGTGTTTGTATAAACATTTGAAAATAACTGTTACCTTTAGAGATTAATTCTTTCCTAACTCTTAATCTCTTTTGGTTGAAGGAAATATTTCTCCATGTTGCAAAGAGAAACGGGATTTGTTTTATTTTCCTCCATTCACATCACCTGATGAGTTAGTGATGCACGGATGCTAATCAAGCAACAAAGTCAATTAAAGGCTTAAGCTGCAGGTTTTCACCACAGTCAGGACAGTCCTGTGAGAGGTAATGTTGTAGAAGCCACCTTGGTTTCTCACAGTAAGTTACCAGAAGTATGTATTCTTTTTCTTTTTAAGAAAAGTAGATGCCAGCTAGCTTTTCAGTTTGATGGGTGAGTTTATACTGTATATTTTATTGCCTATATGAACTCTCACTGACAAGAGGAGGTAGTTTTGCAGAAGCACCTCTGCATAAACTTATGGGCAGACTCCTCCAAATTGGAGGAGTTTTTACAGTTTTCCAGACTGTAGAGACAGTCTGGGAAAAAGAAGTGTTTATTCAAAATCTAAGGAACAGAAGATTGAAATTGGCATCATGGGCTGGGGGCAAGAATTGACCTCTAGATGTTGAAAGAAGGAAGTACGGAGGGAGATTGTAAACAGCCTCAAAAATTATCACTGCTGGAGAAACCCAGAGGAATGCAAAGACAGAAATAGTACAGCTCATGAGGACCTCAAAACAGTTTCATGAGTCAGCCTATCTTTGGCAAAACTAGAGCAAAGGATTTTTCAGAGTTCAAATACAGAACCTAGGAACATGGAGAAAGTGTATAGCTGTGTGGGTGCGCTATGTAAGGCTGTACTCCAGAGAGTGTTAGACCAATGCAGATATTAGAATATGCAAAGAATTACTTTGCTGCCACAGAACAGCATTTTTGCTAGTCATTTTGAGATGAGATTGTGCTGCTGTCAAGTTACTTTCTTTGAGAAATTTCCTTGCTCTCTCAGGTCATTGTGCTGTATCACCATCACTTCCCAAGGGTCCTTAGAGCACAGCTCAGCAACTGGCTCAAAGTCAGGGAGTGAGAGGGGACTCCGGGGTGTCACATGGAGACCTGGGTGTGCAATAGCAACCATGTCAATGAGTGTCCTATTTCCAAAATGCTGTTACCCAAATAACAGGCAGCTGTGCTTCCCTTTGGCAGCAGGAAGCTGGCAGCTGAACCTGTTTCTTCCTCCATCTCCCACTCAGTCCCATTCTTAATGCAAAATCACTCCATGCTTTTTGGGGTATATCCTACAGAACTGTAATTCCAACCTCCTTAAAATTCAGTTTAGTTCTGGTGTATGGGAACAGTGCAAATGCTATTCTGAGGAGTAGAAAGTGAATTATTCTGCAGGCCTGTCTAAGGATTCCTCCTGAATGTAGTTTTCCATGCAATTACTTCTGCATTCAGCAGCAAACACTCATATAGGCTTGCCTTTAATCATTTTCACCATTTGCTGAATTTGAATGATGACTTATTGTTATTATATATTCATGTACATTCCTCTAGTTCCCAGAGATTGTATTCAGGACAAAGTACAGCACATGCCATGGTCTTGCATACAAAGTTAATCCCTTTCTGTGGGTCACAGATGCAACAGAGTGAGAGAGGGAGACAGGCTCAGCAGAAGTAATGCCATCGCATATGGATGTTATATATATCTTCATCTCTTACCTGGCCATGATAGATACATGGAATTAGTGACAACTCTTCTAATCATGTTCTAATCATCATTCTAATCTAATCTCCCTTATGACATCAGGACAAGTTCTTACAGTGGCATAATAAAGCTTTATCTGGTAGATTAATTGTCTCTGAATAGGAGAAATCGGTTCCTTTATATTATGGAAGAGGTTTGAGTTGTAGAGAACAAATATATTTGAGATACCACTGTAATAAAATGCACTGCTATTCCTGGGGGGGGGGGGGGGGAAGGAAGCTTTGGGTACTCACTATTGCCTTTTATATGCATACAATAGCACAGAGCCAAGAGTGCCACTCTGTCTACTCTTGGTTGTACTTCAGGAGGCGTGGAAAAATAAAACGGAGCCAAAAGCCAAAACTTGCAGAATGTGTTGGATATTTAGAAATGTAAGAAATACATAGAAACCATTAGTACTGATTATTACAAGTGGGCTTGTAATACCTGAAGTAGTTGATTTCTTTCCTCCTGAAGCAAACATCCAGCTTACAAACAAGGGAACTCAGGATGAAAGATTCAAGGAGAACTAAGTATAAGCATCCTTCTTCTGTACCAGTGCTATAATTAGTACAGAGCAATAGCACCATCAAGCTCCAGATGAACAATTACATGCCAGGAAATGCAACCAACAAATATCCCATTATAAACAGTCACATCTGTGTGGTGCCACATAAGTATGCACCAGTGCCACCTAGCCAATCCCCAGTGTATGTCACTCATAGTTCTAGGCAAATCATGAAACAGCCCTTTAGCAAGTCACCTCTTCTACACACTTGGGGAAATTTGTAGAACCAACTATTTTTAAAATTATATATGTTTATGAACTTATTATAATCAATAAGCTGAGAAAAAATCAGGAGTGAAATATACTATGTATATATACTAAATGTAGTAATATTGGCCACATAAACTGTACAGTGATAGCTGTTTATCCAATGGCCCTGTTGTCATCAAAACTATCCTGATGCGATGTCCAGAGGAAGCTAGAGAATCCAGCTGTCTGTGGAATAACTTTGACAGACAAAAAAAATCCCATAGAAATTCAAGGACTTTCCACTGAACTAAGCCAAATGCTAAGTTCTAAAAAAGCTATTTTTTCTAACTAGGGGTACTGCATGTTCTGAGAAAGCTCAGTCTCAGAGTTACAAATACGCAGACCTCCATCCAAGAGAGAGTATTTTGCATGTCTCAGTTTGATTGTTAAGAGAGTGCAAGAAAAGAAACAGGCTTCCTAGTGCAAAATTTGTATCACCTCTAAAATAATGGCCAGGGTAAAATGAACTGCAGTTAATGAGCCATGGAGTCTCCCAAACCAAAACCTGAGATCTGAGCAACCACAGCTTTGGAAAAGGTTTGTATTTCCACCAGGACTTTGAGCTTCAGCATCATTTCTGCACGGAATGGTGGTACTATTGCCAGAAAGAATCACTGGAATCAGGAGAATTTTTTTGTTCCTTCAACATTACTGGAAGTGTTTTAGGAACACTAATGACATCCTCAGCCTACTGAAGATAACTGGAAGTTTCCTGTGGCTTCAAAGGCACTGGGATTTAACTCTGTAACTAATGAAAGATAAGGCTAGAGGAAAGGGGTAATAGTTTAATTAAATCAGTTGTCTGAAGTGCAGTTCTCATTGTCACTAGATGGTGCAGCAGAGTAGCTTTACTTTGGATCAGTAGAACTAGAACTTTGGAAAATATCACGATGGGGTTTTTTTGCAGGCAGAGACCTCCATTAAATGAGTCTTTCTCTCAGAACTATTTCAGTTTGCAGTTTGAACACAATGATCTCAAACACTGAAACTGAAAGATGAGTGATGCTTATGAGGACTAGCCTGGCATCACTTAGGTTAGTTTTAACTATCTACACCCTAGACGCAAGTAGCATCCTACTTATTTAGAAAAGCTGGGTGTTACAGCTGAGAGCAAGAACCTGAAATGTTGCATTCATCACAGGAAAGGTTAAAGAAAACTTGTGCAGATGATTCCTTGGGTTCACCAAACTTCATACTTGAGCTGTATAGAGGGTGAAAACACAGGATGATTTTAAGTATTTTCTGCGATTCTGGAAGAAAAATTTACATGATGCTAACAAGAGATGTCTTTTCCCTCCTGTTACCCTGTTCCTTCCTCTTCTGCTCTTCACCACAGATGGAATAAAAAGCAAAGGAGGTAATGGATCCCATTTACGAGGTGGGTTATCTAGGAATCATACTCAAACTCCTCCTTTTTCATAATATCAAATGATAGATTTCATTTTAAAATCTCCCAGCAGTAGTTCTGTGCCTATCAGCTGTCCATTTCCTGTCTAAAAAGCTATGGTGGACAATTCCTAGCCCATATCTCATGTATTCATTGGTATAGCTCCTTCCACACAGTAGTGAGATATTTCTGCTTCTTTGTAGCAGCAATTTCAGAGCTTTAACAGCAAAAACACATTTCTGCTTTCGGGTAAGGGCCAATTCTAATTCTAAAACAACATTTGATGTGGTCTTGATAAAGGAGGCTCATCAGGACATCCAATATTGGAATTCAGGTCTGAATCAAAATAATCAGATTGTCCTTATTGACTTTGATTATTGCTTGGTAGCTAAATTGTCTATGATGAGAGAACAAATAACTCAGGGATTTACAATTTGTTCTATACTTTGAGCCTATCTCAACAATAAAAATACGCTGTGCTTTGAAAGGATAATTGTACTTGTTCATTCCAACTGTGATTCTGAGAACAACTTCATAGGATTGTTTTATTTTTGCTTTGTAACTAATGAGAAAATTGAAACTTTGAGAACAGTACAAGAACCGTGTGGCTGTGTACTGAATTTTACTGGGTTAAGATTAAAAATATGTGCTTTATTTTTTTCATCTAGGAATTTCCTGCCAGCTCTAAGACAGGATATGATTTTGGAGAGAGAGAGAGAGAGAGAAGTCAGATTCTTCTGCAGTTCATGTGGACATTATTTAAAACCCTTGAGAGAGAATAGTAAGAAACAGAAGTAGCCAAAATAGGGCTAAGTACTAGTTCTCAAATTGCTAAGCCTTCATATATTAAAACATATTATATACCACATGTTCATTACCTTAGTATATTCTATAATTTGTTCTGTGAGTTGAACATGTCAAAAGAAGGATATAGAAATTCACTGGTGATGAGATGACTGGCAGCAAGCTTGAAGCATGATTCTCTTAGAGACCTGACATCTTAATTGAAGGGGTGAAACTTTTGAACTCTGATGATATCAGACATAATTTGTGTCTTATTTATTATTGACTGGAAAACAAATTAATGCTAGAAGACAATTACTCTGGAGCTCATGTCTGGTTCAGATATTCCAGTGAGCTGTGTATATATGATTGTGTACATAGTGTGTACAAGTGAATGTTGATGCATATTTGGGCATGCATGACCACATTCTTCAAGAAAAATTATGTCTTTCTCTGAAATGCAATGCAATTAGGTATAAATGAAGATGTTAGGATATCAAGTGGTGGGACTAAATTTTTCTGTTTGTTTTCGAGAAGAAGATAATTGCATCATGAGCAACTATTTTGAGTTCTGTGAAACTACAGCAAGGCAGATTGTGGGGAAAATGAAACAAGGGAAATATTCTCAGATGACAATTCAGGCTACTATGTAAGCAATTATGTAAGGAATTAGGTAATTTTCAAGATTTTTCTCTCTCTGCCTTAGTGTGTGTATATGAGTGCATATTTACTGTGCACTCATAAACAAATATATATATTTACATATGTATTCCACTTGGGGGAACAGGGAAGGGCAACTATTCAATGCTATTGAATTTTATTCAACCTGAGCTGAGAGCTGAAGTGTGCATTTAGTTGTTGGAGTGTAAATAGGGAACAAAATGCATTTGATAGAGGAAGTACAGTCCTGGCAAACCTGAAGAGAGTCTGATATATTTTTTAAGGATTTTGAAACTTGTTTTACAGACTGTTTTGTCATTTCTTTGAATCCAGTTCTGGAGTGATAAAGCAAGAAGAGTTTGAAAAGGTCTGAGGATGACTGTATGTGGGTATTTTGGTCCAAGCTCTTCTCCTGTGTCCTCCTGAGATGTGAAGAAGGTCTTTGGGAAGGCGGTGTGAGGAGTAAGGGATATGCTAAGCTGTGCATCGACTGTCTTGCAAGTGTCCAATATAAATTTGTGCTTGAGGGCTCATTCTGATATGACTATACTCCAGATAATATTATGGAAGGTCTCTGTTATCAGAGACCTCTCCGTATCAGAGACTCTCTTATCATATCAAAATGGAAAATTGGTATAGTCATTCACATAATTAAATCCACTAATCCAATCATAATGGCACAACTGCTACATCCTGTTACTGTCTGGAAAACAGGATGTGTATCCCATGAGGCAGTCACAGAGGGCAATATTTTAAAATAAATTTCATCACTATGTATGTTAGAATGCTTAATTATGAGCAACCTTATATTCTAAACGTAACATTTTATCTCAGGAAATTAAAGGAGGCACATTTTTAAAAAGCAAAGGAAGGAAAAATTTTTACCAATTAGTTCCATTTTACTTAAGGTCTTTCAAAATGCAGAATCTCTACTAATAAGTATTGTACTTGATGAGTTTTGAAGTGTTTCGTTACATTTGTTTACTATTTAAGACAAATTCCTCTGCTTTTGAGCCCCAAAGAAATTAGAGATAGCATGGTGGAAGCTGCTGGAAATGGTACTAAACCAATGCCACATCCACTGCAGCATCCTGCTGTGACAGAATTGCTCTGAGTAACATGCTTTCAGTTTTAAATTTCCAAAGTGAGGGTCTTGGGCACTATTTCTGTTGTGAGGCTTTTCCATAGTCTACTCAGCGATCCCAGCCACAAAAATTTTTCTCATATTCAGCCCCTTCTTAGAGCTGTCTCGCTGCTTCTGTGTCCACCCAGTGCTCACATCATCCTTCCCTTCTGCTCGTGCAGCTCTGCAGAAGATGTTTGGTTAGCCTGGGTCACTGGCTCACTTCTCTGCTCATGCCACCAACGGGGATGAAATCCTATTAAAACCACGAATACGTAACCTGCACAAGGAGTCGGAGAGAGTTACTACACGTCTGTTGTGTTTTAAATCTGCAGGTGGCTCACAGGCTCCAGAAGGGCTGCTCTCCCTCCTGGGTCACACTCGTGCTCTGCACAAAATTGATACTTGCTTTCCCACTCCTGCCTGCTATGAACGACTGATCAGATGAAGGACAACATCCAATATCTCACACACCTGAGAGTGATTTTCTTGCTCCTTCTCCAGATCTGCTCTGCACACCTCTAGCTTTCATTCACTCTGGGAAGAGTTGGGACAATGGAAGTCAATGGCTCCTACCATTACCATTAACATTTGGAATATCAACAATGATCAGTTTTTAAGGGATAGTGAAGGTGGAAAATTATACATAATAGCACTAATGGGATTCTAATTCTTTTTCAGGTGTGACTCTTTGGGTTAGGACATTTGATCCCAGTATCAATAGCTTCTCCGTCTTCAGGGCAAAAATCTAACACTTTTGCTTTCTGAACGAGTCACTGTTTATAATAATATGCATAGTCTTTATTACAATAATTTTTTCAACATTTTATGAAGTGTGCTTATTAAATGAAATGGTAAGTCTGGAACTGGCAAATCTCTTGTGCACTTTTTTTTCATATTTCCTTTCTTTTGGCAGGTCCATGAAAAGGGAGTAAATTTCTGTGGGCTGTGCATGCTTTTCCACCCTTTTTCAGGATTTGTCACATCTCCTGGAAGGCCTTATAACTCACAAAACATGATTTTATATCCCAGCAATTTGCCAAGTCTTGTCAAATCCTAACATTTTTGTTGGCAATTATTTCCATCTCTCGGCTGAAAGGGAGTAACTTAGATCATCCAGTCACAACACTGCTCTTTGGATAACTTTTTATGGTCAAAGTGTTAGTTTTGATACATGGTTTAATCTCTGCTTGTGAGGGGCTGCCCACTATATTTCATGTCATCACTCAGTGTATCTTTTGCAAAATGGACGTGCTGCTTCATCAGCTGATTTTCCATTTTTATGTGTCAGCGCTTGCAGTCCCACTTCTGAAAAAAAAATGACCTGAGAAAAAAATAATTAAATATAAATAGTTCTTCTTACTTCCTTCAGGAATGGTTCCTTTGTTAGGTACAGCTGCTGTTACCACACTGTAAGGGAAACTATATAATGAGCTGATGCTGTATTTACATTTTTTGAAGATTCTTTTTCATCCTGTTTGTTTTTAACTCATCCCCTTCACCTTAGTGCAGCAACAACAAAATTTCAGCTCTTGGGATGTGGAATAGGAGTAATTTAAATCTTTAGTACATGAATAAACTAAAAGAGTCGTTATTGTTCACTGTAGGTTGTTCAAACAGCTCTGAGTGAGAGAATCTGGATTGTCTAAAATGCCTAAAGCATAAAATAATTCTCATCTTCTGCACTGTACACAATTAGTGGTGAAAAAACCAAGAGGATATGGGATTTCCTCAGGTAGGATTTGTGAAGACGATATTTATTGGTTTTGGTTACCAGCTCCAAGAGAAGTGAGAAATGTTAATAATAAGCAGTGCAACAGATGTTAGATTGCTACATCTAGTCCTGCCATATGCTCTTTGTTATGAGTCATTCTGGATGCCATCCATCCCTGTACCAGTGCTCACTGGAAGCATCAATCTGTAGCAGGAAGGGTGAAGGGAGGCATATGCACAGCACAGCTGGAGGGGTCTGCCCATCTCCTCAGCCTCCTCAGGACGGGGGAATGCAAGAGCCTGGCTGCATTTGCATTCACCACCATCTACACATGACCTAAGCCATGCCGAGTCCCACTTATTTGGTACACAGCAAATGAGGAATCCACTCCTGGCAGTCATTTTCAGCCGTTCCTTATGACATCTCGGGATAGTAGGAGAGTCTGACCTCCCTCTCAAATTAAGGTCTCCTTGCCCTTTAGCACAGTGTTGCTTAAATTCATTTCAAGCATGAATGTATTCAACAGCCTCTATCCGTGTCATATTTTCAAGGGGAAATTAGGATGGTACATAGTCACACTTAGTCATACAAGGAACCCATGGTTAAATTCATACCCCAGATGGACTCTGTCCTTTTCTCTTCCTGTTTGAAAGCAAACACACTGCCTTCTCATGCACTAGTTCAGTATTGTGTATCAGCAGTGGGGGAGAGGAACAGATGCCAGAGGAGCTGGAAGAATAGAAAGGACAGGCTGCTGCTACCTCTGATGAGAATGAGCTTAGGAGATCATGGGTAAGGGACAGCAGAATCAAATTTTCTGGAAGATACACAGGAGTTTTCCTTTCAATTTGAGGAAAACCTTGCTGGCTGTTAAAATACAAGCCAAGCGCCTTAAAAGTGAAACTTATTTCAGCATCAAGTTCTGCCTGATAACTGCAATCATTGGTCTGCCTTCATGTCTCTCTCTTCTTTCCTTAAACTTCCTTCAGCACACACCAAGAAACAAACAAACAAACAAAAAGTTAGCTAGCTGCTTGGTGAGAATTTGTAATTGAGATATTCATCTTGTCAGAGCGAGCAAATTGGCAAATCCCCTGTGGACCTTTGCCTGGCAAGGACAGAGCTGGACAGGCACGCAGCAGGAGGCAGACAGCCCCAGTTGTCCCTGGGTCCCCAGGACTCCAGCACAAGAAGAAGGAAGCTGTTGTGAAACAGAGGGTAACGGGTAGCTATTTCTTTAACAGATTTCATGCTTTTCTCCAGAAACCTGGCTAAAATTCTGATCTGCTTTTGAGGGAAAATTTCAAGATATTGCCATGGTAGCTTAGTGAGGACCCAAATGACTTCAGTTCCTTAACATGTCTAAACTTCAGTGAAAGTGAGTCACCTCTTCAGGGTATTTTTTGGGATTTTTTGGGGGGGTGGCAAATGTAATTTTTACGGTGTTTCGCCCTGCTGTGCTGGTTGCAGGGTGCTGTAATCTGACCTCTCGAGGTGCCGAGTGCTTCTCTCAGCACCTACACATCATTGTGGCCTCTGCTCTCAATCCTGTGCCATGCTTCACTGGGAAAGGCCTCTGGTCTTCAAGCATGAGTGTGTGAGACCATCACGTCACAGGACTGATATGTATTGACCTAGTGTTGGTTCTGGGCATGGTTCAGAATCTTGCAGATTACCTGTGCACCTTCAGAAGCCAGAAATTTCTCGGTCCAGAGAAATATTTCTAATCAATTTAAGAGATTACATATTATAAGTGTGGTGATTATTTTTTTTCTTTCTAAGAGATTAAGTTGTATCAAAATTTATATTAGGTTAGGGAATGTTACACTTTAACAATTCTCTCTGTGTGTATATTAGATTTGAAATGTTTATTTTGGTATATGATCCAGAGATTTCACCCACTGCATCCCTCTTGCACTGTGCTGAAGTCAAACAGTGACACTCGTTCTTTTAAAGTCACAATCTCCTTAGTGTTTTTCGCAGTATGGATTTGTAATAGAAGGACATTAGTCTCCTAAACAGTCAGCTTTGGTTTTTTCACAGGCACTAAAAGGGATATTTTTCAATGAGAGGTACATCTGCAAAAGACCCTTTCATCAGAAAATGCCTGTCTGTTAGAACAAGAAGTTTTTTTCCTACGAATAAGCACCATTTGGAGGTAATGTTTACCACTGTCATGTGTCCAAAATGCTTTTTTTTTTTTTTAAGACTATATAATAGCAAATGCACATGGCTTTATTACTGTAAATTATACTGACATTTGGGCAAGTAATTACAAATATGAAACCCAAAGGTAAAAGCTCATCTGGATGATTATGTATGGATGTACTCACATACTGCACTTTTGGTTCTCCTTTTGGCAACCATAGGCTGGATAGTTAATCCAGATATTTCCCACTCTGGCACTGGGACATGTTCCCCCTTTGTGGCAAAAGCAGATATGGAATTTTACAAGTCTGCTCTGTCTATTCACTAATGGGCTTCACCTTTTACCTCCAAGAGCCTTATTTTAAATCCAGGGTTTACAGGTTCAAACACTGCAGGCAACCTAGCCAGAGGTGTTCTCATATGGGCCCAAAACCCATAAGAGAAAAGCCAAGTAAAAGATCATGATTTTATCCTTCCACACCATAATTCTTCTTCCATCTTTACTGGATATCAATATTTCTTTCGAGTTTTTGTGATAATTGGTGAATCAAAATAATTCCCAGAGAGAAATGTGCTATTTCCCAGAGACAGTGGTGTATTTAAGTGTATTTTTATGGTAGATGAGGTTTTGGTGTGTCATCTTTGAAAATATGGGCAAATGGATTATTTTTTTGGTCCAACAAAAACAGCCACAGGAAAAAAAAAGGATGCAAAATTCAGGGTGTTGCAAGTTCACTCTCAGAGCTAAGCTGTGGTCTCTCTATTTTGCTATTGCCAAGAATGCATGCCAAGTCATTGAGGTTGACCACGTTTTATTACCTCTGTTTTTGCTATTCTACCTTATTCCTGAGACAAGTGGGAAAATTGTGTCTGAAAACTGTCTTTAAACCCTGGACTTCTAGATTGGACATCTTTAATGAATACTGGACCTGTTCCACTGCTGTGCACTGCTGTCTGGATCTCAGCTTATTAGATACTGTTTTGAAATCCATAATTATAACCAGCTTTGTGATGGGTCACATGCCTCTGTAAACAAAAATTTCTGTCATCCTGCTATAGCAGCTATTTCAGAGGAAATCAACTTATTCAAAACTAGCATTTGAATACTTCTAGCTTTACTTGTTTTGGCCTTCCTTACCTAAGGTGTGAAAAATGGCAATTTCTGTATTTCTGGGAAATTAATTTTCAGTGTTGACTTTGGGCCAGTAGCCTGAAGTGCTAACATAGTCCATATGTCTGACTAGTGAAGGTTGACTGAAAAGTATGAAAGTTCTAGCAAAAGTCCATTTTTCCTGCTCCTTTTGGTAAATTGCAGATTCCATTATACTGACGATAATTCACAGTTATTCCAGTTGGAGCACTGATCCCCAGTGAAGCTGGGATGAAGGTAAAATGCATGGAATTTGCTCTCTTTAGGTGCTGCTTTTCATGCTGAGCAAAAGCTCAGTATTTATAATTTGCTCTCCTGTAGTATTTGCCATATTTCCGCCCCTCTCTTAAGACTGTAACTCCCTCCTCGTATTTTCTTTTTGAACTCTCTCAGTTTAATATACATTTTGTATTTTCTTTCAATAAATGCTGTCACACAGCTCTTCTATTTCCTTTATTGAGAAAACACTCATACGATGGTGGAAAAAAATTGAGAGGGAGGGAGAAACAGAGAAAGGAAACAGCAATCATAACCAAAAAGTTTGCACCGATTATTGAAATAGTCAGCGTTCCCTCGGGCTGAGAGAAAGGGAAAGGCGCTTTTACAGCGTCTTGGAATATTTTTCTTCTGCACAATTCTGACTTTTCAGCACATATTCATGCTACAGCGAGAGAGAAGGAAAGAAAACAAAAAGGATTCAGAGGTTTTACAGTAAGTTTTTTCATTATCTTTCATAGTGACACTTGCTAGTAAAAAGTCTCAGGGCATATTAATGTTGAGTTTTTTAAGCTATAATCTTAAATACTCTTTCTGTAAAATTATTTAGCAAGGACATTATTTAGTGCTAATATTTTTTCCTCCTCTGCAAAAATTTTGTAGCTTAAGTCACAGTGACACTTTTAACGTAAAGTCATTTCAATATTTACTACCATGTTATTGCTAGTGGGAAATATTTATGTATTTGCAGAAGACTTCAGGAAGCCTCAGGTCTGCTCTTCAGTGAGGTATTTAAAGACAGAAAAGAAACAAATAAGGACAGTGAAATATTCCAGTCAAGAGCTTCTGTACTATCAGGAGGGATTTCATGCAAATATGGAACATTTCTCTGGGCTAAAATACCAGCTATAATTAGAGAACTGCAATATTTTAAGAAATTCTGCCTATCAGAGACTGTTGTTTTGGTTTTTTTTTAAATTACATAAATTCACATTAAATTGAAATCAATCTTATGATTCATATTTGTTTCACTAGCCTTTGAATCTTGTCAAAACAAGTCACTGACAAAAGCTCTTTCAGATTTCAGAGAACACAAAGGGTCGATGCTGTCACAGTGGCGGCTGCAGAGGTGACCTGTGGACAGCTGTCAGGCCAGAATCAGGTCCAAAGTTGCAGAGAGCAAGGATGCAGCAGTTTTCCCCTCCACAGCAAGGTATTGGGTACTGTTGAAAAATTGATTGTATTACTCTAAGAGACTAAAATTATACCATTTAAAATGTTGTTCAATACTAAAGTAAAAGTAGCATTAAATTCCTGAGTTCCCTTTACCAAAAAAAAAATCACAAAGACTTTCCCCTATGATTGCCAAATAACTACTTGAATTTGCAGTTGTAGCATATTTCTCCTCTAAAACTGCTACCAGTCTTCTAAATACAAGCAATAACTACATATGGACATGTTTAGCAAATCAGAAAGAGTAGACTGATTGCTGGGAAATGTTTTGTTTCCAATTATTTTCTCCGTAAAATCTAGAATCCCAGATAAACAGAGTAGCAAAATCCCAGTGGTTTATCTGTAAGTATACACTGGCTTAGAAATGCTATTGAAATTGCTTGTTTGAAAAACCCCTAGCAGAGAAAACTGAAAGCAAAAATCTCTTCATATTGATCTGCTTTAGGAATGCATTTAAGCATTTCAGGATGAAATGGCATGGTCAGTAAAATATTTAGGGCCGCTTCCATCTTTACCCTGCATTTTACCTCAATTTCTTTTATCCTCTTTCCCATTAAATGAACTTGGTTTTTTTGTCCTGCCAATGTACCTTTCTCATGTCCAGTACATATGGCACTTGCTAAATCAGCTCCTGATGTGCCAGCCAATTCTGACAGGGGAGGCTGAGAGAGCCACCATTACTTCTTATTTCTAATGTGTTTCCTTATTTGAAACTTGTCATTTTCTGTCGTGATGCTGACACAGCAGTAAGTTTATTTCCAGAATTACTAAAACAACTTTCCTCTCAGAGCAGCAAGGGACCCATGACTCACTGGTAGAGAACAGCAAAACAGAAAGAGGCCTTTTTCCATCTTTTAATATTAAAAAATAAACTAGAAGGAGTTCATAAAACAGTCCTAGGGAATTTCTGTGACATAAAAAAGTAGCAGTAGATCTCATTTCACAGGCAGATTGAACACAACCATATTTAATTTGGGTTGAATCTTAAATACATAGCTTGCATTATTTTACACGTTGCAAAACAAGATTTAGAGGGATCACTTTTTATTTGCTTATACCTACTTCACGTATGTCAGAATCAATCACTTTTTCAGACAGATGGGTTTTTTTACTCATATGCTGCAGTAAATTGACATTTTTTACCTGTAAACTTTCTTTTGGTACCCAGCATTTAATGACTGCTCTTTCCCATCCACAAGCTTTTGGGATAATTCATGTGCTATGCACAGGGTTCAGAAATTAAAAAATACGAAAGCATAATTTATTTAATAAGGATATTTTTCAGGGGGATGCTTTCCCATCTTTTGCTAAAAATAGATTATATCCCTCTCCATCATCATCGACAGCATTTTAGTAAAGAGCAGCAGAAAGCATGTTACTCTTCAGCTAATAAATCAGCACAAAATCTTTGCTAAGATAGTTGTATATTGATCAGCTTCTGTGCAGATTTGTATGGGTATAAACACGTACACAAATAGTTTATATGCACAAAAGCAAATTTGTAAGCTGTCTTACAAAAGGACTGTGTGTTTCCTGCTATCATGGTTCTCAGCTAAGAGTTTTCACAACAACTTTTCCAGTCACCTCAAACATTTTCTGTACCAAAAAGAAAACTGGAAAGAGATTGTCACTCTCAATGAGTGTAAAATTCTGTAGAACTGAATCAACTGCACCAGCAACTTTTCATAGAAAGATAGAAACTGCTGGAGGAAGAAGACAGATTTTGCTAATTCTTTTAGATATCACCAACATCTCTCATATGTGATAGCCTGATTAGAATGATGGATTAGCTCCTCCTTACTCTGTGTCCACTCTGGAGTTACTGGGGGTCCCTGACATCTGTGGCACAGCACACTGAGGACACATGAGCTCTCCTTGAGCTCAGGTTGGAGTGAGGGTCACAGATTTTGTGGCTTCAGCCTTTCCTCTCAGATCACACACTATTTTTGCCTGTGAGGTCACAGAGAAGTGTCTGCTCTCAGGGCTGGACTATTCAGTGTGAGCATGAATGCCCTCAGCATCCTAGAACATGAAGAAGACACATATGGTCCTTGTCATTCTCTCCCACAGCTTACTTTCTCCTCGCATGATGCAGCTGGAGACAGAAGAAGCTGAAGGTAGAGGAGACAAAACCTACTAACCAATTTTGAGCTTCACAACACCCCCTTATTTGACATTACTTCTCCCTGACTCCTTGCAGATTATTACTCTGCTTGTGCTCCGAGTGCTTCTGAACACCCACACAGTGCTCCCACACAGTAACGTTTATATTTTTCTGTTGGCAGATAGGAAAATTCTAGATTTTTGGGAGACCAAAAATAGCAATTGTTCAAGCATCCTCTTAGTCTGTGCAATTACTCTTCACTGGGTCTGTGTTCCCTATTCTTCAGTGACCTGATGAATATCATCCCAATTGGAGGTCTGGGGTCCCACACTAAACTGCTCTAAGCAATTTGCCCAAGCTGCCCTCTGATGTTTTCAGCCTGCTTTCACAAGAGCTTTGTCATGGCTTTCCACAGTACCACTCAGCTGGAATACTTCCAAATTTAGCAGCTCAGACCCTCAATTTGAAAAGACCTTTATATCCCTATGGTACTCTTCACATTCAGAACAAAATGTAGGTTTCAACTTTGGTTTTGCCACTAACATGTTATGTGATGTAAGGCAAAATATTGAATCCCGCCGTAGGTTTTACAAATATGCTTTCCTACTTCAGTTTTATGTTACTAAGCTTATAAGATTTTAGTGTCAGGAAAGAGCTTTACTGGGCATACACATAGAAGAAAAAGTTCAGATTTGCAACACATACTACTATAACTTGAATAAAAATACATCACTGTGTCCATTACTTACATGTTTGTCAGCTGCAGATTTTCCACACAGATTTTCATATTATACGTTCACACAGTGTCCTTCTCCACCACCTTTCTATTTTGACCCTGTTTATACACTTAAACAATATATTTTTTTTAAAAAATCAAAAATTAAACAGTTAGATGTTTGCTGTTATCCCAGGGTATTGTGTTCATTTTCTCGTAAGTGCCTCTAGTGCACTGGGGTCCCTAATCAATGTAAATATTGTTTAAGATGAACATTGCAGTGGGCATACCATGGAGCCAGACCACCAGCAGAGCATTAAACAGGGACAGATGTGAATGCCAGGATAAAAATGAAGACATTCCTGAAGTGTAAGTATGTTACTTATAATGTATCTGTTTATAGGAAATGGTAATGGAAAAAAACAAAACCAAAACTTCTGGAAAATAAGAATGTGAGTTAAAATAATTGTGTTGAGACATTTTTTTGCTAAAATAATGAACTGAAAATATGTGATATTCTGGTATCTTGAACTGTTAATGTTCTTCTGGCTTTAATCGTCCATTAATGTTTTTAATGACTTTACAAAAGTATAACTATTTTGATTTTATTTATTTATTTAGGTTTTATTTTATATACATACTACTTCTCTCAGGAGTAGTATCTTATAAAACTGGAGGATCTGATTAGGATAACAAAGTTTCATACTGTTTCAAACAAGGAGAAGCAAACCCAAAGAGATGCAATGAGAGAGAGAGAGAGAGAGAGAGCTCTTCTTGTAATTTTTGAAGATCATCTGATTCCTACTGCTTGCTTAGTAGTAGATTTGTGTTGATTAATTCACTAGCTGTCAATTTCCACGAGCAATTCTACAGCATATTTCCTACTGATATTTTAACATGTTTGTTCCTTACTGGCTTTGTAGTCAGACTGTTCTCTATGCTGCCCTGATTTAGAGATTATTGGTGACAATTGCAAGGGCTTTGGAGCCCACACCACACTGATTATTCATGGTACTCGTACATGTGCGAGGGCAGGGGAGGTGGCAGTGCCCGCTGCTCTGGAGCTGGTAATGGCACAGGCTGACCTGCGTGGGACCAGGAGGGGCAGGTGGGCAGGATGGGGATCCCTTTTGGATAAGTAGGCAGGTTGGGGATCCCCACTGGAGGAGGGTAGGGCCAGGGAGAAAAGTCTCCTAGGAGAAGGAGAGAGGGGAGACAGCTCAGCTGATGTGGTGATGTGACCGAAACATATTTTCAGAGTGCTCTGTTCTCAACAGCATCCAGAGCTGGAAGTTCTCAAACCCCACCTGCTACAGAGAGTTGAAACATCTATGAAGAGGGAGTCTCTTAAAAGTCCTTGCCCCAAAAGCTGTAGCTATGATCTTTATAACTGTGAATGCAACAGATGAATTTAAAGCAAGCCAAAATGTTTGATAGCAGGGTGGGTATCAGGTTGTCATTACTGCAGAATTCTTAGTAGGAGTCTGATTTAGCTTCAATGTTGATTTCTCAAATAGTGATGGTAGAGAATCTGGTGGAACTAGCATATTGGATTACTGTCTAAACCAACAATGATTTAGAACTGAGTTGATTAAGCAGGATGGTTTGGTATAGGTCAGCAGACTTTATAATTCATTGTTTTCCATTTTGTAGCAAAATCAAGTACAATGGCAACCTTCTAAAATGTGATTAGCACAAACATTATTGTTGTTTGACACAGTTTATCAAATATAATTATTTCCATGTGAAATCTACAACTTCACTTCTTTACATTCTTGATTGCATAATTAAAAGCAGCAGCTTTATCTTTCTTCTACCTTTCGTGGAAGTCATTCAGTATATAATACCAATTTTATTACATCTTAGAAATGTCTGCTGCAAAAGACACTGCATTTCTCTGGCTCTTGCCAATGCAAGAATACTCTGCACCTAACCAAGGCATTACCTTCACTTTTAAGAAAACAACTGAAAGTATGCAGAGTGCGTGTCAATATTGAAAGAGCCATGTAGGCTGTAGAAAAATCGCTTTATGCCCGACTTATCCTGTGTTCTGTATCACCCTGCTGAGTGGTTATTCATGTTAAGTAGAGGTTTAATATTAAGAGCAGTCCCTGCACTAAAAGGGAAAATGTTTACTGTTTTCAGAATTTATTTTGCATTTACCCAAAAGCCTACACTGACTAACATGGGTTGTTTTACCAAAATTTAGAAAAAGCAGGACGGAACCCTAAAATGGCTCACTGTTAGAAAAAACACCCTATTTCTGAAAAATGTATACTTGTGATTTGCCATATGCATGTGAATATTTCCATGACTACAGAGGATATTGATTGGTCCCTGTGGGACTAGTCATGTGTATAAATGCTTGAAGGATCAAGTTTCTAATTTTGCTCAATATCAGAGCTAATTGCTGTAGATACTATTGACAAAAAATCAAGGTCGTCTCCAAGCAGTAGTTGTTGAGGATGTTCCATGAATGTTTTTCATGTGGTGATATATTGCATGTTCACTTTTTTAAAACTGTCCAAATACAGTCAGTAACTATTTATACAATTAAATTTAACAACTATGAAATATGTGTTACGGTGCCAGTCTGAAACATATTCCTAATAGCTGGTTTTATATATGATGGACCACCAGGAAGCTGTCATCAGAATAATACTGTGCCTTTTTGTACATTCCCTAGGTCTCTTTTTTACTTAATAGACTGTTTAATAATACTGTAGTCAAAACTGAACAATAGAGATTAATGATTTGATGTAAGAATACTTCAAGGTAAAAATTAAACATTAATAACATTCCAGTTGGTGATATACTATGGAAGCCTCTCAAGCACGTAAAGAAGAATTTCAAGAGCTGTTTAAGAAAGTCAACACACATAGAGAACGTGGGAAAGGAGAGTGTTGTGTAACGCATCACCAGGCAAGCTTTACCTTTTCATGGGAAAGGTATGATGGAGACCACACAAACATTAGGAACAAAACCCCACAACCAAAAACAAAATAAGCACCCCAGAACAGCTGTTTCAAGGAACTCTTCAGAACTAAGAGAGATTCAAAAGTGATCTAACTAAAAAATAACAAATGTGAAGGGAAAATTTGCTTTTTTTTTTCTTCTCAGTGTTGCATGAGGAAATTTCTGTCTTGAAGATACTGCATGTAACAGCAATGTCCTATTTATCCTTAATGCTCTTGATTTACTTGGCTCATAAAATGCAAGGCCAGAAACTCTTCTTAATATGGACTCAATCTACAGCTAATGCACACAGGCTGTTTTTTCTCTTAGTGTCAATTGAAGAGAACTTCACTTGATCTGTTTGTAGAACAGTAGAAATGTTGTCTGCAAAAGGGAAAAATAGCTGTGTAAGGGTTTACAGCATCAGCTGCTAGATTAACAGCTCTCAGCTTGTGCTCATTGTTTCAGGGTGACCCTTGGAAAACACATTCACAAAGAAGGAATGGGGAACCAGAGAATGTCCATTGCAAAAGCATCCCTGTGCAGGTGCAGGGAAAGTTCCAGGTCCTACAGAGCTGCTGTTACTGCTGTTTTCAGCATCAGCCAAAGCTTAATTTCTCCTCTGTGACCAATTGCACTGGCTCAGTGGGCTTAGACAGTGTGGGTAAAGTTCTCCCATCTGGCACACACCAGTCCAGCAAACAGCCTGTGTCCTACACCAGTCTGGGCTTTCTCATGCATCACTGCCCAAAGATGGTCCCCACCGGCCATGGACACCCTGAAACACAGCTAGGCACAATCCCATTCTCAGGTATCAACAGCAAAGTCCACTGAGCTTCTTGGAGATGGAAATGGCTCTCACTGTGGCTTTTGGCTTTACAGACACTTCCAGTAGGCAGCACGGGTACTCTGGCAGCAGAAGCCAGCTGATACACTAAACTGTGCTAAAGTAGTGTTTAGAGAAATAGTAATTACTAACATCCTCTCTCAGTCAAGCCGACACTAACCAGGCCTGCTGCTAGGTGTGTGTATATACACACCCACACTCAATAGATAAATAGATATGTGCATATACTCCAGGAAAAATATCTCTCGGGAAGGTGACGAGGTCTCACTGTAAATCAAGTACCTGACACTAATAAAAACAATGTATTCAGCCAGAAGATCTCGCACACTGACTGGCTACAAGGTAAGTCAGTATTAAGCAACCCTTTATTTTCTGCCCTCTCAGTTGCTTTTTTCTGTATCACGAGTGTTCTTTGAATCTTCCCAAGTGTTTTTAAACAGACAATTATTATTATTTTTGCTTTAACTTAATTTCATCAAAAGAAATATAGTGGAAATTTGTCAGGAATTGCATATATTCCTTAGTTTCAAAATTACCCAAAATACTGACAACTTTACTTTAAGACTCCCTGTCATTACTTCCTCCCTTCTCATAAGAGATTTTGCTATTCAAAATATTTTGTCTGTATTCTTTTTAAAGAATTATGGGTGGGAGGTAAAGTTGTCAAAGGTATCCACAAGAACTGGGAGATTACTGAAGTGATTAAGGTGTCAAAGCACCTTTTGCAGAAAGACAAAGGATCATTTAGACGTTTGAAAAAATTTGTACAATGTTCCGACCTAATAAATTTCCTGTGATTTTTGAAAGATTATCAGTCAAATAATCATCAAGTAATTTACTATTTCTTAGTAGTAGATAAATGTTAAAATAGTACTTGATGACTTGATGAAATAATCAAATAGTAATTAGGACACAAAAACTCTTGCTTGACCATCTTATTGCTTACAGTTACTTGTTATTCTTATTAGTAGAAAAACCAAGTACTGGCAGTCAATATAAATCATGCACAAACAGCTTGTTGATATCTACCTTAGAAATATCTCCAATATAATTATGTAGCTAATACTTGTTGTCTTTTTCTGGCAGCATTTGTTAGAAAATTGATTTCTGGAGAGAAAAAGCAGTGAATGATTTTACAGAGACAGAATTAATTTAAAAACCACATCTGACTTATATATCTTGTTTTCTGTGAACTTGATTTTTCTCTCACTCAATGTTCAATCCTGTAAGACACTGAACAGCCAATCTTCATTTCAGCAAAACACTTTTATGCAGATTTCACTTCAGTCCTATCAATTTTACTGAAACCACACACACCAATGTTGGAGAGAAATATCAACAGAGCTACACATTGAAAACAAGAAGCTAAGTATTCACTACAATTTGCTCGGAGAAGACCCCTGCTTAATAATTAGCAACTGAATTAATTGTGTTCAAAAAGAACTAGGAAGAAGTCTTTCCCTCTGGTCTTTCTTCAGATGTTTCTTTATGTTTCCAGTAACTTTTTTGGGATCTATTCCTGCAAATAATTTTCTACATGAGTAATTCAATTCCTCTGATAAATACTATTGAATTCACAAGGGCTAGATTTAAAAGCAAAGTTACTTATCTGGGCAAATGTATCTAGGATGGGGCTGTTAGGCAGCTCCCCATGACAGTAGAGAAGAGAAAAATAGCCTTAGCCTGTGGGACTAAGGCGTGGAGGATTGGGCCCATAGCCAGTGACATTATAGTATTTTTTTTAATAAGGAGGAAAACCCACGCATGAGTGAAACCATATGGAAAACTGAGTTAAGGTGAGGAGGTTTTAAATAATGCTTATTTATCATTTTGAAAGAGAAAAAAAAAATCCTGTTCCTGCCTATTGCATTTTATACTTTAAATTTAGGGACTGATCCTTTTGCCAAAATTCCTCTCCTTGTTGGGGGGAAAGTTATCTGCTTATTCTGCTGCAGGATCAGGCCCTGAAAAGTCGTTACAAGCTTGTTGGCAAATCTTGTTCCCTTCCACCCCTCTCCTATTTTCTGCTTTTCCTATCCCTACACAGGAAGAAAATTAAAAGTTAAGCTAAAATACATTAACTAAAATCAGTTTATTAATTGGAGAATTCAGCTTATCCTTTTTGTCGTTCATCTGAAATTAATTAAGTGTGTAGAATTACAAGGTGGGTGTACCACAGGCAGCAGTCCAGGCTCAAGTTAATCAAAAGAGCACATGTTGAATGCATACAATTTAGTTAAGGTTAATCCAGTGAAGATGATCCCTCGCTGGTCCTAATTACTCTAGGTGATATACTGTGGAAGGGGAAAATAGGAAGGAAGGGAAATTTTGTCCTGCTGGCCTACCAGGATTTTCTAATTAAATTTAGTAGGCTATGCACAGGAGCAAATAGTTTCAATTTGAAGAGAAGACCACACTCCAAGGGTGCTTGTCTGAAATTAATATAAGGAACTTTGAGCCAAGAGAGTTAAGCATCACACCTTAAAAATATTAAAGTCAAAGCCTTTACAAGTTTCCATGATACTGGAAGCACCGTGTCTCTCTGTGCACTTCAGACCTGGTGTAAGTTTTTTGTTATAGTTGTGATGTTACTACTTAGCTCTTGAGGAAAGGTAATGACAACTAAACCAGGCCATTACTTCACTACCCTCACCCGAGGAGCACATAGCAGTAGGACAGAGCTAATTTGCAAATAGAAATATGTCCTTTTCATTTAATCTTTTTTTTATTATGTCAATCCAAAAGAAAACAAAGGTGTTTTTAGGACTCTTTGACTTCATGTTCTATGTTCATTGCCTTGTTAGGTTACTTTTTCTCCACATTTATTCTTTGTTTCAGCTTTCAATGAATCTTATGAAAAGCTTTTTTTTCTCTAGGTATAGGCATATAAAATTTGTCAAATAATTTGCCCTATTTTTCAGGTTAGTGATATATCTCTGCTCAAGTGGAGGTATCTGTTTCTGATTTATTAACATTCGATCCCCCAGGTTCCTGCCATTGATCAAGACTAATACTCAGCTCAGCTGATGAGTTTTATATGAAATGTGATATTGCTGGAAGAAAGAAAAGTTAGTACCATTTTTAATATTTTTCTGTTTCAAGGATTTTCCAGGACCACGACATGCACACAAGACACCTAACAGTATTGGGCAGAATGTGTTATATACATATATATATATATATATATATATATACACACATACATACATATATATATATATATATATATGCACACGCATAACATTTCCCTGGGATAAAAATTTTTGGAAGTAATACAAGTATTTATCAATAGAACAGATGTTTGCTTGGTGTCATTCACATCCTGTAAACTGTATATACATTTACACCCTACCGCCAAAACATGGTTTCACCCTACTACTGACCGTCTGTCTGCCATTCAATCTCTAGTTAAGTCACGGTCAATAAGGTCAACTCTTTGGCAACATCTGTATTTGATCAGTTCACACAAAATAGGAGCCTTCCTAATGCCTGACTACCCTGAAGTATTTTAAGAGGCAACATATTACAATAGTTGATTCACCGCTGCTGCAGACTCTGCACTTGGAAGATTTTTGCCTCCTCTGAGGAACTGAAATGTGAAGATTAAAATCCTTTCTAGCAAAATAAATCTCTGAAATGAGCAGGTTTAGCTGTGGAATAGTTTCTAGACTGACAAGAATTGTTTAGCAGTTTCTCTTCCTGAGTCCCTGGTCTCTCAGTGTAGGGATTTGGGGTTGTGATATTTTATGTTTTAACCCTGTTCTGCACACCGATTATGTTTAAAGCATGTCTAGGTTGTTGCAAAGACAAGAATTAAAGTCAGAGGGAAAAGCTCTCTGCAATTTTACTTCAAAAACCAACAGAGCGGATTAACGCAGTCAATTGTTTCCTGTTGGTGTTTCTGTGCTCTGCACAGGCAGTATTTTCAGCAAATCAGTGTACTTTCCTTCAGATGAGTGAATGCAAATTCTTCCCTTAAAGAAAGCAAAATATTCTGTGTGGAATCCTGGCCCCACTGAAGGTGATGGAAAATACTCTGGCAAAATTGAGTGAGACAGGATCTCACTCAGGATTTAACCTGATGTTACTGCTGCATTATTTCAATGCTGTGAGCTATCTGAAAGTCCAAGGTTAGAAATTTGATTCTAAGCACAGTCGGACTGGTGCCAGTTTATTGATGGTCCTGGTTTTAGAGCAAATGAGAATAAAATCTGGCCTGTGGGACTGGGATCATGGGATGTGTTCTCTTTTTTCTTTTTCTTTTTTTTTTTTTCTTAATGTTTGCTTTAGGAACAAAGTATTTGACTCCTGGGGAAAGCAAAACCAGTGCCCTCTGATGCCTTTATGGATTATGAAATTTGGACCTGACTACAGATGATTATACACTGATAAATACTGCCACCGATGCTCCAGTTATACTGCTGGCCTTCCCAGTCATGTTCAACACTGAGGGAAACCTGAACACTGAAACACTTTCTGCTGGGAGTTGGAAAAACTACAATAGAGCAGCAAGAGTGCAGCAGCATCTCACCACCAGCCACGGGGTTGTCTTTAATACAGGACTGGACTGAACAGTACAAGAGGTAACTTGTAGCTTCTTGGGACTCATCTTATGAGAAGATGACTTTTTAAAATATTTTTGTGATGGAGGTATTGTTCACAAAATATGGTGTTGAGAAATCAATGGCTTTGTTTGCACTTTTATTTCCAAAATAATTCCTTTTTATTTCCTTTCTGTCATGCTGAAATTTCAACAGAAACTTCTGACTGAAAACATAGCTTGGAGCATTTGAACTAATTCTGTGAACAGTCAGGATAAAATCTGAAAGCACCTTGAGACAGTGAAATCAATGCATTATGTGATTCTATTTTCTTTGCAATTTTACTTATCTCAAGAGCCCTGGAAACCTAAGAGGAAGCTTGCCCTGAGTGCAGATGTTTGATCTAGGAACTGCTCACAAACAGCAAATTCAAAACCCTACTGACTATTGGGGGGTTCTAGAATGGCTAATGTGAGCTGTGGAGACACAGCAGAAAACGTAGTTCAGTTCTTATCCCCCCTTTTAGTATTACTTGTATAACACCCTCAGAATTTTTAAAAACTTGTTACAATGTATTACATATACTTTAGGTTTCCCCACCCTATTGTTTTGTACTGCAGAGCTGCCTTAATAGTTCTGTTTTAAGAATACATGTTACATCTGTTCTGAATTTCTTTATTAGGAGTAACTCTACCATGCCCGTGACTTTCAGTAGCACAGCATTTTGATCCTTTAGAAGACAAGGGAGATGTAGCCTGAGATCCCCTTCTGATTAGTCAGAAAAAAAATCCAAAGGCTTAAAGATATTTCAGGATTGTCCCTCACGGTAAAGAAAATACAGTTTTCTTAACTTGGACAGTGGACTCTTACTGAAATATAAATATTAAATTAAATCAAAATTGTAATGAAAACTGAGAGAAAGCCTAATGTCAAATAAGCTGCAGACAGAGCGATTGCCAACCAAGCCAGCAGCAGCCTAGAGTTTACACTAAAACTGGTGTCCAGTGCTGGTAAGGTTCAGCTGATTGTTGTCTCTGAAACTGATTGCTGCATCAGGCTCCAGGCCTCAGGGGACATCACCTCTGAGCTGGGAATGTGTGGAAACCAGATGACTCATCACACAAGGGATCCCCTTGGCAAAATATCCTAAGATCCCCTTGGCAAAATATCCTAAAACCAGTATAGATTCAGCCTAAGAAAATAAGGAACTTTTCACAGTGTAAAATTCATTGCAGTATTGGCAGATGGTGTTTCTGAGATCTCTTTATTTGAGTACTTTTAAATGGGCCTGATGGATTGGTTAAAAACTGACTCTAAAGGCAAGAGATGCTGAAGAGACACTAATGGAAGCTGGGAATGGTACAATCTGACAGCTTGTGTCGTGTAGAGGATATTTCCTGAGTGACTTCAATGCTTTCAATAAAGCACAGAGTGGGGAGAAAAAGTGCTGGAAAATTGCAATAGCAAAGAAAGATAGTACCACAATTCTGTTTTCACAGTCCTTACTCTCATACATCTGAAGGAGCTGAGCGCATCAATGAAAACAGAGGTAATAAATATAATGGTGATTAAAATGTAGTAGTGTGATTTAAAATATAAAGCTGGAAAAAAACAATGGCATTCATGGGAAAATGTAACACAGTACACCCAGGGAAACGTAATTTGAAACAAAGACATCCAAAGGGAAGGAGAATCCTAGAAAGCAGCAATGCTGGAGGAGACCTCAGGGTCAAATTAGACATGAATTTGCAATATGATCTAACAGCATGACCAGCCAGTGCAGTCGTGCTGTTCAGAGAGGGGCGTATCTGGGAACGCGAAGGTCGTTCTCCTTCCTGCCATGGCTCTGACCACACCAGGAGCTGAGTCTCTGGTCACTGGGAAGGAATTGAAAACAAGCATGAATTAAGGAAGAAGGAGAGGGTGGGCTGACATGGAGTGTCTGTGGGGAGAAATGCAATAAAAACACCCACTCCTCACTTCCTTAAGGCTTCAGGCACTGAGCAAGTACTTTTGCACTGGACCTAAATCAGCAGGGAGTGACCTCAGTTTCCCTTCTCTCTGTGCTCAGAACTGTCCTGATGTGAGCCACAAGGTGTCTTGCTGCCAGAGACATAGCAATTCAGGAGGTTTGGGCCTCCTTGCCCTTAGCTGGCCACTCACTCACAGCACTGAGAGCCTGCAGACCCCTGCCCTTGGGAGCCCTCGGCTGGGACACGCTGGGGCTGGCCCCAAAAAAGCAACAGCACCATCACAGCTCCTGCTGCTCAGCCAGAGGGAGGTGAGGTCTCCTGCCACACAGGACCATCAGGCTGAGGCCACGGGCAGCCCCACACACCCCTTGCGTACCTGCACTGCCCCAGCAGGAGCTGGGACCAGTAGGAAACTCTTCCTTGGTGAGCAGGGAGCCTAAGGCTGGCCCTGGGCACCAGGGAGGTAGCCCAGCTCCCAGCCCCTCTGCCATGGCTGAGATGCATTTCACTGATGAACTGGTTGCACATCATGATCACGGGGAGCAGAAACCAGAATTCAAGACTGCTCCCTTCCATGCTCCCCCAGTAATTGTTCTTTGAATAAATGGGTGAAAAAAGGTTTAAATTCTTAAGTGAGCATGAGAACCTGTACTTCTCAGGACAGCTGTGTCTATGAGGGCTCATCAGTTTGCAGCTGATGATAAACATTTGGAGCCATGCTCTCTGGTCTGGTTGAATGACTATGGTGAAAGGCAGGTTGAGCTGGTTTTGGCTGGGATAGAGTTAATTTTCTTCATAGTAGCAAGTATGGGACTCTGTTTTGGATTTGTGCTGGAAACAGTGTTGGTTATACAGAGATGTTTTGGTTACTGCTGAGCAGAGTTTACACAGACCCAAGGCCATTTCTGTTCCTCATAACACCCCACCAGAGAGGAGGCTGGAGGGGCACAAGAAGCTGGGAGGGGACACCAGGACAGCTGACCCCAGCTGACCAAAGGGATATCCTTATATATTTATACGGCAAATAAAGTTGTGGGGAGGAGAGGGAAGAGAGGGAACATTCAGAGTGATGGTGCTTGTCTTTCCAAGTGACCATCATGCATGATAGAGCCCTACCTGCCTGCCAATGGGAAGTGGTGAATGAATTCCTTGTTTTGATTTGCTTGCATGTGTGTGTTTTGCTTTACCTCTTAAACCGTCTTTCTCTCAATGAGTTTTCTCAATTCTGGTCTTTCAGTTCTCTCCTCTACCCTGCCATGGGGGTGTGAGTGAGTGGCTGGGTAAGGCTTAGCTGCTCTCTGGGTTTAAACCACAACACAGGTGCCCTGGGAAAGCATGCATGGAGAACTGCCACGTCATGTGTGGAGACCTACACTTATACCTCCCTTACTTTGAAATGCCTCTGGAGGGTCCCTCCAGGCATTTCTTTGGTCTCCTAGTAGAGCTCAGAGAAATCTTCTGTCTCCAATTGGTCTTCCTAGATTGCTGCAGCAGCAGCACAGTTATGCCAGGTCTCATTGGCTTCCTGCAGACAGACTGGGGAGAGGGATAGCGCATGTTCCCTGGGAGCCACAAATAAGGCTTGGAAGCTCAGGAGGAGAAACAGGGCACTGTCACGAGGGCTGGGCCATGGCTCTTGGCATCCTGAATGGGCAAAAAATAAAAAGCAGTTGTCAAACGCATGTGGAGTTTTTGTGTTACTGGAAGTTTTAAAATGTCCGTTTTTCAAAATCATTCCATCAAGGAACTTAACTAGAATAAAGCCATTCAATATTTTTAATCTGATCTTACTTCTTGCTTTCTGGTACCTCTATCAGTAACAGACATTTGGCTATTATGCAGAAAAAAAATTAAATTCAACTGAAAAACTATTTTGGAACTAAAGCTGGTATATGAAATTGCAAATGACAGCTTATGAGGTCAAAAATCCTTTTCTTCAATATGACCACAGAGGTCTGAAATGTAAGCTTAGACATGTACAATATAAATGCCTAATTGTATCTATCAGAAACTTGATGAGTGGCTGTTTGCATACATGGAAGCATAAATAATATCCATCAGAAGCCACTGAGTTTAATAGAATTCCAAAGGAGGTTACATATTTTGGGTCGCTGAAGTCTGGTGAGGGGAATTAATTGTGGACTGACTTTGATTTTATTGCTGTTATTAAGAAAAAAGTTAATGTTTCAGAGCCAAGCTGCAGCATGAAAAGATTTTTTATGTGCAGCCAAGTTATTAGGATGGTGAAGTAATATTCTGTCCAGTAGATGGCCAATTATCTGTTAACACAAACTGAAAAAAAGTTAGAAAGCTCTTTGCATTGCCTTGCCTTGCCTAGTCTTCCCTTCCCTTTCCAGACAATATCTTGTGCCAGGTTCTTCCAGCAAAATATGTTCATGTGCAACACTGGGTGTGACCAACAGCATCATTTGGCAAAAGCTCTGTAAATTACACTATTTCTCCACTTACTCCATCTTTCTCCAAGTGCGTAAGAAAAAGTTAATTAGGTGGTTGTGCATCAACTTCAATATTTTGAATGCTACTTTTCCAGTTCATGTGATTTTTATCTAAGGAATATAATAGCTACTAGACAGGAGACAAGTGGCCAGCTATTATCAGTTTCTACACAAGTGGTATATCCTATGATTGTCTGACAAATTTAATTAGGATAATTCACCAGAAGAATAATTAAAAACCCCAAAGAGTTTGCACTAGGTCCACCAGTTTTAATCTCTACCTTAGAGATCAGATTTCATTCTGTCAAGCAACAGTATTTAACTAAATTGAAAGAAATCCCACTCCCTTATTGCTGAACTGAAGAAACCTTATCCCAGTTTCTTTTTTCTGCTGTACAGGCAGTAAGTTCTAACTCAGCTGTGCAATGCTTGTTGTGAAAAGCAATCCTCAAAAACTCTTCAAATAACATTTTGCAGTGAGTTGGAGCAGCTGAAGGGCAATGGAGAAAATGAAATAAGAAAGTAAAAAAATGAAATAAGGGGATTGCAGACACCACATCTCTCAAGGGCTGTGCAAATACAAGCTCTTTGCTCCCCAGAAATTACTCAAAAACATAAATGAACACTGCTGCAAGAAATAGTGTTACTGGTAGCTCTTTTTGTTTGCCTTTCCCTTAAGACTTAGATCTGGAGAGTAAATGGTCATTTTGGTGTAGTCCTCTGTGCATGCAGGACTGAATCTTGCCCCACTGTGTCACAGGCAGTTTGGGTCAGCACGGGGGGACTCTGTCTGTCTTGAGGGCTCTTTTTTGAGGGCTTGAGGTTTGGGATGAATGTGATGTATCGTTGTGCACAGAGGAGTCTGAGGGGAAAAGTAACTTCTTTCTAATGCCAGACAGAAACACAACATTAATCAAGGACAGCTTCTTTCTCATTTGTTTTCACCCTCCATAAAATCAGATACCCACCATACTGATGGTGATACGAAAGTTATTTCCCTAATATTTGCAAAGGGCTTTTTTGGCCTCATTTAGAAAGTTTTGGAGATGTTGGAGGTGTTTTACTTCAAGTCTGTATTTGTAATCTAGTGTACTTTTTCTTCTTTCTGGTATCATCCTAGACACAAACAGTATGTCAAGAAAAACAACCATGAAATGTTTTAAACTAAAAATCTCATTAAATTTGAACTGCTGACATGACTTCTAAGGCTCAAACTAATAAAAGAGGGGTTTATTATATTCCCTTAAGATACGTATTTTTATTTTGATCCACTGATGATGTTAAATCACTGCAATAAACACCTTGCTGTCCTTGAAGCACAACTCAAGCAGACCACTGTGGGGTGGTGAATGCTCCACTGCCTCCACATCCAGCTTGCTCCAACACCCTCACTGCAAGGGGTAGGAACAGTTCCCCCAGCTCCAGTCTTGCTTTGGCCTCTGGAGAGGAGCCTGGCTTCAGGCACAAGTTCAATACCTTTTCTCCACCAAAGAACCAAACTCCAATTCCAAGCCCCTTTACAAAGAGGAACCTGTATTTTTATTTAGAGTATAATGCTGGAAAACATCCTCTGAAGTAAAGGACTTAGTGAGAAGCACGTGGTCATACCAATTCAGGAGAAAAAGCCCAACACGCTGTGCAATGGGGCCAAGGGTTGGGTGTGAAGCTGGATTCTCATTAGCTCACAAAGGGATCAGATACTTGTGTATTTTTAAGGATCTCTCATCAAATGCATTGCTAGGACTTCTGAACCTTTTCCACCCTCCGAGACATTTTACAATAGATAGGAATTTGTATTGTTTTTTCCTAGCAGCCACAAGCAGAAGGGGAGTTTGCCACAACCTGTTAGAGCCCTGATGGGTGACTGCTGTTTAATGTGAATTACACCTGCTTGCCAGGGCAACTGTGCAAGGAGAGAGCCTGTCTCTACAGCCAGCGTGGAAATGTAAGGACTTGCAAATTTTCTGTTGTTGCTTTCGAACTTTTATTTGTTCCTCAGATTTTGCAGTCATTGCTTTAACTTCAGTGGGGAACTGACCCCTTTCCTAAAATCTTGGTGTCAGTATTAGATAGTAGATGATGGGATCACTGGGGGTATTGTTACGGGATCAATAACCTGACTTAATCTAGCATTAGAAAAACTTTAAGTCAAGGCTGAATAGACTGCCTCAGTTGTTTTTGTCTTCTTAGCCTGTTTTCCTTTTATTCACCTTTCATACTGAAGTTCTTTCCTGTGAAAAATCTTTCTCTTTAATTGTTAAAAGCATTTAACTTATTTGTTTTGGTTTGGTTTTTTTTTCCTTTACTTTAGTTCAGGAAACACTGCAGCTCTTGATAGACCATTTTTTCTTTCTCCACAGGTTTCTTTTGAAAATCAGGAGGAAAGTAACCTCTTGCTTTTCTGGTATATTCTGAAAGTACTGACTTTTCAGAGTTTACTTAGGATATGTGTTTTAATAACAGGATCAGGAGAGGCAGCTGCCTAATGATTAGAAATTGTGGTTTTATCTGAAAGTATTGTTCTCTCTAAAATCTCTTTAATAGCATGCTAAATTATAAAAACATTAATTACATAAATGGACATTAATCCTCCAGATATGTGTAATGCACCCTTTGATGTAGCCTGCTTAGAAGCTTTAGGTCTGCCTGGCATTTCCTTTTCCCCAAGCATATTATTTTTTCAATAATTCAAGCAGGTCTTTTACTGTGTTTCTTTGGTGTTGCTGTGGAAGAATAAGGTTCTAGTTGAGTGGAAGTTGCTAAGAGAGGCAGTTTCCAGGGCATGAAACCCTTTCATTTAAGGGGGCAAAGGTCAACTCAACAAGAAGTTGAGTCATGCCAAAAGCAGGACAAGTGTGTCCCCTGGGAGAGAGCCAGCAAGAACATCACATAGAGGAATTCCCTGCCTGAGGAAGGTGTTTCAGTCTGGAGAGGGTTGTGGGTAGTGTGGAACCACCAGGGTCTACTGGATTTTCTTAATCAATGCTAGACTATGGCAAGTGTGGAAATAGTTGTTAAGCCATTTTAGAATTATAAAGCAGTTCATATGCAGCTTCTGGACTTTCTAGTGCATGTTCTCTAATTTAAACCAGGGAAATGTGTAATGCTAATTACAACAGTATGTCATTACTGTATTTTTTCAGATGTCTCCAATCAATAACAGTATTGGAGGTCACACAGATTCCAGTTGTGTGTATTTTGCAAGCATTAATATTTTTTGTTGGTTGTAACATTAAAGAAAGCAGGTGTGCAGTGCTTAGCACAGAATTATTAGATAATCTGGAGAGAAAGAGGAAGAGTGAAATTAGTGGGATTTTTTTTTTATAAAAAGTTTTGCAGGATTTCTGTTTGCTCACCTGGTACTACTTTGCCTTCAACCTGTCAGCATCATCTGAAGGGAAGTTCATAAGCATGCATGCAGGTGTGTGACTGTATGTATATGAGTGATCAGGAGAAAAGGAACACATAGGTGACAGTACTTCCTCAGGTTGCATCCTCCAAAGTGCATGTGTTAAAAAAGAAAAATTGTTTCAGAGATTTCACCGACTTTTTTCTAATGAGCAACATAAGTAAATTATGAAAAAGCAATAAGCTGTCATGCTGTGTATTATTTTTATGACCTTTACACTGAATTAGCACTTCATTTACTTGATTATTCAGAGATCAACAAAAACCCCCTTTGTGCAATGTGGGCTGTGGCGATGTATTTTTTTACAAAGGTGTTGCAAAGGTTTTAAGAAGTGCTGACTGCAGATTGCAGATGTGATTTGTGGTTGTGGGTGCGAGATGTGTATTCACAGATGATGTGGGCAGCTTATTATACTTCTCATTTCCTACTGAGAGCAGTCTGCTTCTCTGGGACGTACTCCTCTTGGCTCCTTGAGAGGCATCACTAGAGCAAAGACCTTTGCAACACCCCAGAAACCTGGATCAGAGCTTGGTGAGAGGAAAATGCTAATAGATAATCTTAAACCATGACCTTGAAGTTTTATGGCATCTTGAGATATTTCTTGCAGCAAACAGGTGTTTGCAGGTTTGTTTCTCTTTAGTTAATCACCCAAAAGAGTGAATCTTCGTCCTGCAGTTTATGTGGCAAGGCCTGTACTGCCGCAGTCGGGAGGATTTTCCATATATGCCATGGAAATAGACTTAATTATGAGACTTTTTTGTCAAAACTCATTCTGTTTCAAGTTTTCTCATCTCCTGATCAGCCATTAACCAGCGAGTTGTTATTAAAAGACTCTCCTCTTTTAGTCCAAACACCAGCAATATCACCTAGTAACATTCAGCAGACTTGTAGCTGTAACCTGCCAGTGCATTCCTGTTGTATAATGCATGCAACACATTCCCAGCAGATTTTAATTTACTCTAGCAATGCCTAGATGAATTCACACACAGCACACTGTAATGCAAATGGAATGGTTAAAATAGATCGCACATCTCTCTTCCATCTCAATTTCAGTCTAATGTATCATTGCAGCTTATTCTGTAAACTGTTGAAGCCATCTTCATTCAACTGTAAACTAAAGAGACTAGATGTCTATCAGACGAAACCAAAACACTTCTTGATTAATCACAACCTCTTGACCTAATGAGTGATAGCTGTGTTAAAAATGTTGTCATTATCTAAATGGAGTACCCAAACGTCCTGCAGATCCGAAGCAAATTGACTCTCTTCTATTTATAAACAACACTGGAAGATGAACTCCTGGGTTTATACTGGAAAAGCGACATCATTCATTTTTATCCAACATACCTGCTTTTAGTGATATTACCCACACACGCTGGTTTTAGAAAATCTTAACAACTGAAGTGGTTTATATGCTTTTAAGACTAATTTTGAAGTTTATGTGTACATTCATCACACTGGAGCTGGGTGCTCAATATCTACCTAAAATGCACAGTATTATTAAGACATGTTAAAGTTCCTTCTCAGGCTTTCTGTTAGATACTAAACATCATTAGCACAAGATATGGAATTCTGGCTTCTCAGAGTTTGTATAAACGTTATTTGCTGCTGAGGGCATTTTTCCAACACGTAAAATGTGCATCTCTTTTTGTGCATGACGAAGTGATGAATCTTTGAAAAGCCAGTTTTATAGCTATGTATTGCCAATTTTTTGATTAATAATCTGGTCACATGCAAGTAAAGATGCTGTTATAGAAAAAAAAATTTATCAAATGATGTACAGATTCTTTTCCCTGTTGCTTCTAAAATATTGGCTTCTACATGTTGTTCCAATGAAGCCTTGAGAGGAAGGAGGCCTGGATTGCACATGTCCCTAATGATTTGCAGTTCATTTCTTCCAGCAGATGCCTATTTGTTATGATATTACTTTTAATTCTTAGCAGGTATAGTAGTTCTCATTTCTATTAAATAAAAAAGAAAATTTAAAAACCCACTATAAATTAGCGCACAATTAGTTCTTGTGCTGAGAATAAATACCAGGTCAGCCACAAGTTCCTTCTTTGAAAAATAATTGAAATTTAATGTAACTAAAGAATCCCTGTCAGCAAAACGAACAGCAAAATCCATTCCGCATTTGTAATTTATTGCTACTGTTCACTGTAGGGTGAATTAAAATGATCAAATAGCAAAGGCTTTTCTCAACCTGCATGGGTAGGTCTGTTGAGGTGCAGTACTCCCAAGCAGTGCAGGTAGGTGTATTACACCCCACCTGTGGCTGCCATGGTTTGTTGTACCAACCCTAGGGACAATCCTGCTCTACAGCCTGGGCTTGGGATCAGCTATTTTTGGGAGGATGCTCTGAAGTGAGCTACAGCATCCTTCCTCCAGCCAACACAAATGTGAAGCCCAGTCAGCAGGACCACTAGGATTTAAAGCCTCTCTCTCACCTGGCAGTGGATCCAGAGATGAACACCTCACCAGGAGCCTGCCCACAGGATGTAGAAGGCTTTTCTATTTCTCCCTGATACTTTTCTTGCAAACACAAGGTTTGCACTAGCTTTTTTTTTTTTTTTTGCCACAGCTTGCCCTGAAGCTGCCTGTTGAGGCAATTATATACAATGACAGGATCCTCCTTTGAGTTGTTTTGTAGGATAAAACCTGTCATCCTCTAAGAAGAGGCTATATTCCTCAGTCTCCCATTTAATACCTGGCATTTAGATGTATGAAAATGCACCCTGTCAGATCAGGATCATTTAACCAAATTATCCACATCACCATGCTAAAATAATTTCTCATTTCCAGTATTTTTTCCTCACAGATCTCTAAATCCTGACAGATTTTTTTTTCAGCAAGGACTCTACAACATTATTCAGAATTTTCATTTAAATGCAAAATAATATTGTAAAAAGAGCTGGTCTTGTGTGAATCTCAGTGGGAATCTTGATATTTCCTCATTGTAAGCTACACTTCAGACACATCTGTAATTCTCTTTTAGCCAATGTAATCTGTGCTTTTTCTGTTCTTATATCATGTGATTCTAAATCGAATGTCCTGGAGAAGTCGAAGTATAATAAAGAAACGCAGTTGTCTTTTGTAAGTAGAAGTAATTTTATGAAGAGAGGAAAAAGAAATAACCTCATCAGATCAGGCCAAATTTTCATGGGATCATAATATATTATGGTAGTCTTATTTTTGTTCTTAATTCTTTATTGAACCACACTTCCACTCTCTCACTAAAAATATTTCATCTAAAATTTCTTAGGCCTAAAAGCATCTCTCTGTAGTTGCTCTAGTATTTAAATTGTTATAATATTAAATATTTTCAGTCTTCTGGACTTCTGAAATACTTGTTGCATCCAAGTTCCTTAGGTGGTTATAAGGAATTTAGTTAGTGCTTCCTGACGAGTGGTGTACCAGGAAGTTTGACTGAATGATCTGAAAGTCCCTTCCGACCATAATTTCTGTGGAATCTTTGAAGCTGGCTTTGGCAATATTACAAAGGAAATCTGTAAGGAATGATGAACCGTTCTTGACCAAGACTTTGCACTGTGGTTGTGCCTCCAGCATGAGGAAGAAAACCTTTGTTACTTAGGAATTTTACCTTCAATGTAGACATTTCTTGCAGCCAAATCTATTCTTTAAAACCATTCATAGCATCACTAGAAATTCAAGGCAAAAGCAAATTGTATATGAATTACAATATTAGCCTTTACAGAAAAAAAATTCGTTTCCTAGAAAATTAGTTTCCTGATGTATACTGGTTTATACTATCAATATAAAACACACTTGTCAAACTCCAACAGTGTTAGTTTTGTTATATTGTTCCCTCATGTTTACCATTGCAACACACATTTAAAAAAAAAAAAAGAGGGGAATGAAAAGACATAAATGAAACACTCCTACTTTTTAAATTTGTATCACAATATATAGACTATCAAAATAAAAATATTATATATTGTAGATATAACATAATATATGCCTTATGATAATACACATGCAAATGTATAGACTGCATGCATTATACATAAATAATATTATACATATTATATTATACATATATTATACACATATAATATATACTATATCTATTAGCTCCTCCAAGGACATACTGGTATTACTGTGTATAATGTGTCTGAAGCCTGAGGAAATCTCCCTGACCAACCTTTTGCCAGGTAGGTCAGGCAAGTTCAGAAGTTCTGCTGGCTCTTCACAGAACTGTTCAGGTGCTGATGTGTAGCTGGTACTGGTGTGAGTTCAGTAGTGCCCAGTTGCAGCGTAAAAGCATGAGGTTGCTTCACCAGAGTCCATTGTCTGGGACAAACAACTGCAAATCTGCTCTGTCTGAACCCTTCCTTAAGGGCTGATACTGTCGTGAGCTGTTCTTGCCCCCTGGAAAGTTCCTCCTGAAGCTCAGCTCAAGTTCTAGCATTTCAGCTGACATCTGATCCCCAGTTTTATGTTCTGCTATTAACCAAGGAACAGAAAGCTCCCTGGATCAGTGCATTTCATGCAGAATCAGTAGAAGGTTATTTCTATAGGTACCATGAGAGTATTTAGATGATCACACCTTACATGGCATAATGTTTCTAGTATTGATCTTACCAATCACAGTTCACTGAAAAAGACATTGCTTTGCATTGTTTTGCTGACTCCACAGATACATTAACAGGTACAATATATGCTAAAATTGCCAACTTCTTCAGCTGCTTGCTTGCAGTCCTTGGAAGAGGCCTGAACTGGCTTCAAGTCAAAACAGAGAAGTCCCCTCTCCTGCCCTGTAAGCCATATTTTCCCAGGGGGGCCTTGACTCCAAAAAATCACATTTCAGCAAAGCATTGCCCTGTGCCAAAGCTGAGCACTGACTGAGCGCTGGTCTGAAAGGTCTGGACCACTTCTGTGCTGTAGTGTATGTCAATAATTAGTCACATGAAACTTTTTGGGGAAAGTGATTGAAACCTAAATCAAAGTGATTGAAACATAAATCTAAGAGATGAGTTGTAAGATCTAGAAAGTCTAATGAGTCCTGTCTCACTGTTGATTATATTTGTCTTGCGTTGATGCTAGAGATAATCTGGTTTCTGCAGTGTACTCCTTGAGTCTTCAGGTTCAAGGAGCCCTAGATCTCTTGGCACTTTAAGAAGTCCATTAAGTGCTTGGAAATGTATGAACAATGGATTTTTAGGACCTAGCTTTGATCCAGCAGGGCCAGTGATGGGTTAGGTTAACACAGGCACCTACTGAATATATTTGAAAATTTAGAAAGCACAGTCTTCTCCAGGATTCTCAGATACAGGAGTGTTGTGTGGAAGACTTGATTGCTCCTGTACAAAGTTGTTTTGAGGTTGCAGATGCGCTGGACAATGCCCCAATGGATGGCTTTCCCTCAGAAGAGTTAGTTCCATGCAAAATGATCTTTGGAACCTCTCCACGCAGGATGCAGTTAATCTGCAACCAAGATAAAACTCAGAAAAATAATCAAGAGTTGCTACTACTCTGATTCTTTATAGCTGATGTTTAATTTAAGCAAGACTATAAGAGTATCGCTCCCACTTGCCCATGTGCAAATCTGCAGGAAACCCACTTTTAAAAGTGGAATTAGAAGGCAGACTACAATCTCTTCACAAATGCAGAGCAGTGAGAGTAGCTCCCTTTTGGTTCTGTGATGTGTTTGATGGAAATACCAGTTCAGGTGCAGACAGTGGGGGAGGAGGGAAACCATGTTCTTTATTATTTACACATCTCTAATTTCAAGCTCCAGTTTTCGAAGTAAAATAATTTGCCCCCCACATGGTATCTGTTTCTGGAACTTATTATCTGCTTTGTTAAGTTCAGCTGTCATTCAGATAAGGATAATTTAATTAGACATCTTAGTAATCATACATGCATACTTACTGCCACAGCAGGGGGTGGCTTCTTCAAAACAAAACCCTTCACATATTACTTTGGACAGAATGTTTTCCCTGAAACATTCCACATTGTATGCATGTATGAGTACATTACCTTATTTTCTCTAGAGTTCACATTCTTCCCATGGTGTTTTCCCTTTGAGGATTTTCATGTTGTTTGGGAATACCCCTACCTAGAAAAACTTCCTGTGCTTAGGAGACGTTCTTTTGAGAAAATGCTCATTTTACACTGATGGTCCACTTTGAAGAGAGTGATAACCTCGGGAGGTGCTCTGAACTGGAAATTTTCTTAAGCCTGAGATGACATTTCCCTGAAATGGAGGGACATACATACAGGTGATATTTCTTTGGGAATCTGCCTGTTGCAGAGATGTCCTCACTTACTCCATGCTGCTTTGCAGTTTACAGTGTCATCATATTTTCCATATGAAAATCCAGGGAGAAGAGCATGTTTACAATAGTGCCATTAGGAATAGCTCGAGACAGTGTTTAGTGGGAGAGGTCTAAAACGGAGTGCGAAATGGGTTTATGACTTGTCCTGCTGTTGTTCTCACATATTTGGAGAATCCAAATGTCTGACAATTAGAATCAAGTTCATGTCCAATAGATGAACAAAGTGAAAAAAGAAAATATATGAGACTTAGTTCTGCTGAACTTTTGGGAGATTAAAAAATTGAATTTCAAGTGAAGTCCAGCTTCTGAAAACAGCTATACATTGGAAAACTAGCTAAAAAAAGGCTTTTTACAAAAATTTTCATAATGTTTTGATTGCTCAAAATCTGTGTTTGAATTTGAGACTGCAGTCAATACCCGTGTGAAAGAGCAAACACACTGCACTGGAAGCTTCATAAAAGTGATTGTGGAAGCAACTTGTTCAGGAGAAAATGGCTGGCAAAAGAAGCACAAGTTAAAATATTTAGGTTTGGCTGAAATAACTATGAGCTTGATCATTATATGTATACATGCAAGTAAATAGCTTGTGGGTGGGTCTAAAGCCAATGTGAACCTTTATGTGGAAAATACTGCCTATGTGGGTATGGAAAATAGCCCACTTAAACTATAATTATAGGGAATATGTGCAAATAAAACCTGAATATAACACCCATGTAGAAAGGGTATTTCTTTTATACTACTCTGAATATGTTCCATGTTATTCTCAGTCCTAGGGCAGACAGGATTATACTGTACTCAAATTGTTACTTCGAAGTAAACACATAAAGAAGTAAAATATTTTCTTAAAATACACAGAATAACAACGGAAGAAAGATCTCACAGACTGTTACAACTCAATTTCTGAGTAGGAGACTTGGCTGGAATCACTGACTCCTTTTTTAAACAAGTCAGCAAGATGTATTATTTGAATGAGAAATACCAGCGCATTGAAAAATCTATTAATTTCACTTACCATTTTTGGGGTTATGACATTAAATCTGTTGGTTTCCTCTGAAGTAGACAGGGTTATGAGGCTGAATTCAGGAAATGCTGGCTTTGAGGAGGTTTCATTTTTGATTCTCCTTTTTCAGATCCTTCCTGCTCCCAGCACTTTCACAGCTGGGTGAGAAGAGATCTGGGAACACTCTCTGTACTGGCAGTGTGTTGGTTGTAGCATCTCTGGTGCTGCAGAAGTCCACATCTGTGATCTTTCAGCAAATTCTGTGATCTTTTCAGCAAATTCTGTCTGTGACACACGGTGGCTTGAGGGATGTCCAAGTGATGCAAGTCTCGAGAGAAGCACGAACTCACATAAAGACAAAGATATAAAGCTCTTAGAGAGTGTCCAAAGGAGGGCAAGGAAGATGATCCAAGGAATGGACCTGGAGGGGAAGCTGTAAGAGCAGCTGCTATGGTTGCTTGGTCTGTTCAGCCTGGAGAAGAGGACACTGAGGACAGATCTCATTGCAGTTACACCATCCTTGTGAGTGAGGAGCAGGGGCAGGCAGCAATCTCTCCTCTGTGATGAGCAGTGACAGGACCCAGGGACACAGCACAAAGCTGAGTTAGGGAAGGTTTAAGCTCAGAATTAGGAAAAGGTTCTTCAAAAGGTGGTTGGGCACCCCAGGGAAGTGGTCATGGCATCAAGCCTGACAGAGTTCAAGAAATTTTTGGACAACACTCTCAGACACATGGTGTGATTCTTGGGACTGTTCTGTGCAGGGCCAAAAGCTGGACTTCAGTGTTCCTTGTGGGTCCTTTCCAGCTCAGGATATTCTATGATTAGCACTAACTAGCTGCCATTTTACAGCAAGCATGGAAACCAAGGATAGGAATCCCCCCTCATACTGGTTCCATTTTATTGTTACCTCTTGGTGTCACACCAACTTCTGAAAACAAATCTATTTTTCATGCATGAGCAAAAGTTAGTTGCAGGCTGCAGCCTTTACAACTTCAAATAAATAAATAATAATATCATGTCCAACTGTCCAATGCCATCAGTCTCCAGTTTCATCCTCATTCCATCAAGTAACACAGCAAAGGTGCTATTGCTCATGTGAATGACAAAAAAGGATACACAACGTATCTGAGGAGTCCTAAGGGTCAAATACTGATGTGACCAAGCAGGAAGCAAACTGTGGATAAATAATACCTTATGAAATGTACTACTTTGTTGACTAATAAGAAAAACCTAGAGCATCCATAACTGTATTGCATTTATGGTACTCTAGATATTGCAGAAATAGCCCTGAATATATGCTATTTCTTTCTCAGAAAACTACTGTAGCTCATTCAAAGATTAGTTCCCCTTTTCAAAGAAGGAAACATTACTTCTCACCTTCCCCAGATTTTTTCGGAGGGTGCTGAAATCTCATGCACAGAGTCCTTAAATCATTGCCTGCTCTCTGCTCTTTGAGGACATCTTTAGTGGAACCGTGCCTTATTTTTATTGGTTCCAGAGTCTTTCTTTCCTATCTCCTTCTGCAACATTTAAAAACACTCAGCACCACACGGAAGCTGGAGGTCTGATTGTACAGATACTTCACACTAATATCCATTTGTTTAACTTACTTTCATGCACAAGTCCTGAGAAGTTCTGTCCTACAGATTCAATAGGATTTAGGATCTTGTCTACTGCCTAGGGCTATTACCACACTTTCTTATGGGACATGCCAAGCTCTTGTGCAGATGTTGCAGATACTGGGGCTTGGGAGATGAGCACTCCATGCTACAGAAGTGGTAGTTCATGGGGTAAGCACCAGTGGGCAGATTTAGAGAAAGTGTTTCTATCAGGACCCATGTTACTCACGCTAATGTCACTTCCTTTTTGAAGAAGACAACATGTCATTCTTTTTATGAAAAAAACAGTTGAAAACCAAACACAAAAACACCAACCCAAACTCAAATAGTTTACCTAGAGTGAATTCCACATTTAAAATCTTTAAAGTCTGGGTATCTTCCTATATGGACAATAAATAACTTTTGGTTGAACTGAAAAAATAATCACTGGTGCAAATATTTTGGCCTGCCCAATTCCATACAGAAAGCTTAATCATCCTAATGCTCCTTTCTGCTAATGTGCTTGTATTTATCACAAAACGGTGTGTGGGATCAGTTAGAAGTTAAAGGGGAAAAATTCAAAGGTGATTTCATAAAAATAGTAGCTCAAAGGAAGATTGAAAAAATCCCAGAGTGAGAATGACTACAACAAAAAAGAAATGAGCAAGATATGTAGAGGAAATATGATACAGATTTTATAGTGGGTTGGTAAATGGAGGATGGAAACAATCTTACAGAAGAGACAGCATCTTCTGTTTTCCTTTAGGGCCCATTCTTCCCTCAAAACATGCAAAATATGCTTAGGAAAAGGAGAAAAATTTATATTTGTAAAGAAAGTGATTAGGCAAGTACAGGGCACTGAATTCAGCATGGATGACTCCACTGAACTCTTTGAAGTTACACAGACTTAGTGTTGCAGCAGTGAATCAAGCCCAAACAGAGGCAGGCTTCTCAATGCTGCAGTTTAACATTCTCATGTGGTTGCTACTGGTTCCAGATGGCAATTAGATATTGGAACAGAGTAACAGAGCTTCTGCTTGTCCAGCAGAAACCAACTGAAGGATTTTAATGGGACCTGGTATTTCTACTGAAGGAAGTATGAATTCTGGCAGTTAGAGCAACAGACCCATATTATTTACTAGTGTAAATCAGCAACACTCTGATGGAGCTACAACAATTCACACCAGCTGAGATTCTGACCTATTAGGGTAGATTTATACAACAACTTCCTCCTTGTGCCAAAGATTTCAGAATTCCAGAGGCTATAATATTGTTGGCCTATCTATGGACAAGAAAAATGAGGAAGATAAATACAACATGCAACAAAAAAGTTGTCCTGAAGGTCAGTTCTTAGAAAGGAAGCAAACTTGCTTTCAAAAGGAAATCAAAGGCATGGACCATAAAATAGACCTCTTCCTGAGCTCTCTAGCTTGCTTTTGGTTTTTCTTCAAAGGCAAACAAAATGTTAATATAAGAGCCAATGTCTCACTTTCTGGTTTGCTCTGGTTCTTGCACCACACCCTTCATTAGCAGGATCAGATGGCTATCCAGTAGCACTATAAAGCAATGTACCACGTGTGGTTCTTGCTCTCCTTCCCTCAGAAGAAGTTGTGCATAGATTTGTATAAAACCCCTTTTTTTGATGTTTTATTATGTGTTTAGTAGAGAAGTGAGGTTGGGGGAGTTTCTTTTGCATTTGGAAGTGAAGTTAAAGAGGTATGTAGGATTTTCTGGTATAACAAGCATTCCTTCCAGTCTTAGACCGGCTTCCAAAAGATCAGTCCCCCACCAGTAGCTAAATTCTTCTGTAGTTTCCATTCAATACTGTCAAAAACCTAACAAAAAGATGAAGATTCAAATAAGGACTAAGCTATTCAAGATGCATGGACTCAGAAGGAAGTCATCAGAAAAATGGTTTGCTTTACAATAGGTGACCTAAAAGCTGGATCTGCAAAAAGCTGATAGTCCCTTAAGGATCATCTTCACTGATACTGGTGACATCAGTTAGGTAGGCAATAAATCCACAAAACAGCCTGACGACCTTCTTGCCACTGTTGTATCTAAGTCCTCAATACCTATGTATCTGTAGATGGCTGCATTTCTGAAATTAATCTTCCCCTACCACAGGAAGGCGAACCCAGAAGGATCCAGATCATGTTGGCACTAAGCAGGCTGACCCTTCAGACTAATCAGTATTTGCTATAGGTTGCTATTCTCTCTATAACAGACTGAGAACTCAAATCCATTCTCAGGTGCATGGAATAAGAGAGGTTCACAAATACCAGGCAAGAAGACATTTTCTGATTCAAGGTCTCAGTTACTTGGAGACACCGAAAAAGTGCCTGTCACTTATTGGATAGGATATTTTTCAATTTCTCTTCTCCTTCCCCAACAAGTGACTCAGGCACCAAACTATAGAATCATGTCCTCTTTCTTATTCATTGATATTTAATATTTTAGATTGGCACAGCCAGTATTTTAGAATAACACAGCCTTCTCTGGAAGAAATTGGAGTATCTCACCCATGAATACCCTACAGATGATACCAAGGACAGTCTGCTGGGAGTGAACATCGTTTTAGGCAATAATCTAGATTTCATGTGCTTCAAGGAAATGCTTCAATCTCCTTTTAGGAGGGAAATGGCTTGTTGCTATCCCTTCACCCAGCCACTTTCAGGAAGTGAGGGTCATTATGGACACCTCCCACCAGGAGTTGAGCATTCTCATCTGACCTGGGAGTCTTTACATCACAGATGTCCTTGGCAGGAAATTCAGCTCTCCACTAGGCTGTTCCCTACTAAAGAGGGCAGCTTTTGTGAAATCTGGTGTAAGCACCTGACTCCACCCAGCAACTGCTGAGTAATTTTGGCTCGTAATAACAGAAAATACCTTTTCCTAAGTAGCAAGGTGCCTAAACATATGGTGGTATCAAGCTGAGAAAAATATAGTAAGTGATTGTCTTTTGCCAGTGAGAGCATTATTTCACACCCTCCATTAAACTATAAAAGCTATTTTTAAAGAATTAAAAACAAGCTTATATCACTGAGACCACCCCCGAGTTATTGGTTTTCAGGGATGGAAAGAAGAACCATGAATAAAATGTTCACAGACAGCTCACCATTCCACAGCAATATATAGAACTAAAACCCAAAATTTAGGCTTTTCTTTTGCAAATTTTATTCAGCATTTGCTACATTTTTTTCTATTCCTTTGTCAATTGTTTCTAATATTCTTCTTGGTACTCTGTAGCTGCTAAGCACTGATCTGACATTTTCACTGAACTACCCACAAGAATGAAAACTACCAGATTTCTTTATCAGTGATAATAGCTTACCTAGGGCTCATAATTGAGTGTATGCAATTAGAGTTCCTTGTCCCATACATATTACTTTGTCATTCACAAGCACTATTATTACAGCACAATCATCTCTCAACTCTATAATGTTTCTGACAAAATTTCTTCTAATGTGTTGGAAAAAAAATATTTTTTTTTTATTCCTCTCATGCCCTGCTCCTTACAATCTTTTTGGCCAGCTTTATTATGAGTTAACATTTGACTTATTATGGTTTATGTTCTTATGTTCTATTTTCTTCATTGCTTCCATGAGCTCCACTGTTTGAAGGATTTCTTTTTACCCCAATTAGCTGCCCTTACTATATTATACACCCATGCTGCCTTTTTTGTGTGGTCCTTTCAGGATTAGTTTCTGAGGGTTTTTTTTAGATACGCAACATGCAATTGCTCTGAAACTATAATAGTGTGCATAAATACAGGACCTACAATTTTATTTTTTTGGTTTCTCCTTTTAAATTCCATTTTAACAGGATTTCTCACTTTTATGTACTTCCCCCTTCTGAAAATACAGATTTGGCTGTTCAGTGCTATAGGAACGTTGATTTCAAGTGCTTTATGGTCAGAAAGAGTGAGCCTTCATTTTGAAGGAGGCCCCAGGTATTGTTTAGAACTTAAAAAAAATTGCTTCTCCCTCCATCAACTAGCCTGCTAGTTGCTGCAGGCAGCAGTCATTTATGTTAACTAAAACTTTAGTCTTCTGCCAAGGACCTCACTGAATATTTATCATATACTGAAGGGTGTCTGAAGTGTTTCTGAAGGGCTTTCTGAGGAAATGGTGCACAGTAAGGCTCCCTGAAGCCACAGGGAGAGACCTCCATGACATATAAGGCTTTCCTTTGTGCATTTCCCACGTGTTGATAAGACTGCTGCAGTGGCAAATATCCTTTCCCTTGTGTATGGGTTGCTACCTAACCTCTCACTTGATTTCACTAAAATCAGCAATGGCTGAATTATCAACACTTTATTCTATGAGTCTCTGAAAGCAGAGGAAAGACCCAGTACTTTGTTTTCAAGTTGTCTGGTTACTTTTGACCAACTCCCTAGTCCTGCATTGTGACTTTCAGCTTGGATGGATGGAGAGGTGGATGGATGGACAACATGGGATATGTTTCACTGTGAGTAGTTTCTGCATCTCTTTGAATCCTACCTATGGATAAACCCAGACTATTCTCAAATCCCCACAGCTTCAGAGGAGAGCCTTGGAAGTTCTTGAGGTAAAGAACAGTGTTTCTTTATTACCTTAAATAAATTCATGTTTTCCTGAGAAAAAAGTACTTTAGTCAAAATCAAAAGCATAGCAGGTTGCTTTTCCTGTCATACTATTTTCATCCCAAATGTATGTACTAATATTAGAGCCAGAGAGAAGACTGTTTGTATTGCTTGATGTAGAGCAGATATCACATAAATTAGTCTAAACAAAAGTCCAGTGATGACATATTACTTCTTTTACTTATTTGCACTAACAGCAGTTATTAATTTTAGATCTAAGCATAAAATATGCATATCCTTGGAGTCTGCTTTACTGCAGGCATTTTATTTGCTACGCACAACCATTAAATTTGAAATTGTTCAGAAACTACTGCCAAATAGCAATCAAGCAGTTGAAAGAACATAGCATATCCAATCGGGTGTCTGCAGCAAAAAGGATTAATGTTTTCTCTGTTCAGATATGTGCTTGAACTGTGAGGATACCAGCACTGTACAAACTCTCCTGTGTCCCGTTTGAAAAAGGGCTTGGAAAATAAGTCTTGAAATTTGGTGCCCAGGGACTGTAAAAAGTCAGCCTGGTTGATCTGATAGCTCTCCATATGAGGCTTTGATCTTTCACTATATAAAACCCACAGAGTCCTGCAGAAACGCTCCTTGCAGGGTAAGAATTATTGAGGGAAAGGTATGAGGAAGAAAGAGGGAAAGAGCAGTTCCTCTGAAGGGGTGGTGCTACCATCTGTGGTTCCAGTATGTGGTTACATGCTGTGGTCACAGTAGCAGAAAAATGCCATTTACCTTCACTCAACCACAAGACCAAGGCATCATGGATAGAACTTTCAGTGTGAGACCATTTGTCCCAAAATCTCAGGGATTTTTGAAAAATGAGTTCATACTTAGCCTCCTTGGTAGACCTGTAACCAGTGTTCACTTCCTCTGCTAGTTGTCAGTGACTTATTAGAAGTGCTGGCTGAAGTTTGGAAAATTACCTGGACACAAGCTGTGGTAATGAAATATTGATGCTGATTTATGCATCTTGATGACTTGTATTTTGCACAGTTCTCTGCTACTGTCCTCTAGATGTAAAGACAGTCACAGGGCTATTATTTTCCACTTTGCTAACAATAATTTCAAAGTTTTGATGCAGCCCAAGGCATCAGTTGTGACACCCTTCAGAGATAAAACAGGTCAGTGTGATACAACAGAACACAGGCCAGATTCTGGCTTGATGTAGGCAGCCTCTTCCAGGCTGGTCATGTAGCTTCCTGATTTCCTGTCTAAAATAACTCCAAGTATCTGCTCTCCTCAGTTGACTATGCTGGTACAATCACAGAAGTAGAAATAGCTGCAAGGAGTGACTGCCCAGACAGTCTTCTTGAACATAAATCCTTGTGTGAGGAAGGGACTGGAGTGGAAATGGAAAGGTAGAGGTGCTGATGAAGACCAGGAGTCTGATGTGCTTTACTGCTCCCCTGCACAACCTCTGGTTTAGAACTGTGAGCTCATGGTTGGAGATTGATTTATTAGTAATAAATTCTGGCACTTGGGATGAAATAGTTTTCCTGCCTTGAAGCAGGATGTGCAGACATTTCTTGCAAAAATTGGGGATTATCAATAGTAGTAGGTACACACCAAGACAACCTAAAGGACTAAATCTTCCAACACAGGTATCATTTGGAAACTGCTAGATAGGCTCATTTTGGATTTATTTTCTATTGATCAGTCTATACTTTTGCACCGCAGTGTCTAGGAAAGTTTAGAGGCTTAAATTGTGCCAAAAGTATAGAGACCTATCTGAAAACTATTAAAAGTTTGCATTTAATAAGTAATATTTTTTTCTACAACACCATGGTTGTTGAAACTAGATGTGATGATAAAACAAAACTAATTCTGTAACTTGCAATTTTAAATGTATCTAGGATTTATCCTGCCCCATTAAATGGCTATATCAAGACCCACGTTGTTTAAATTAATCACAACTGGATTGTGATTTAAAACTGAATGAATCATAACAATCCAATGCTATTATTTTACATTTTAAAGCACAAAGTAGCTTATTATAATTAAAATGCTAATAATTTTCCATAGGTATGTGTCAAAGCATGGATATTAGGTTTTAATGGTTTTCTTCTCAATTAGAGTTTTATTAAGGCTGGTACTCAGGTTTGATGCCTGCATTCATTTCTCAGTCATGATCTTCAGAGTTCAGCATTCAGCTCTCAGCTTCCCCTTTCTGTGCATGGTTTAAGAGAGCTCTAAGTAAGGATTGGACTCAGAGGCTCAGTTCTGCAGAGCTGGGTGAGGAGATCTGAAACAAAGAAGGGGGTTTTGTTACTCAGGAGGCCAGTGGCAGCAGCCAGAAGACAGCCTGAGCACCCTGAACTGCTGACTTCATGCTGGGTGAGTAAGTAACACATGAGAAGAGCACCAGCACTGACCTATAAGTGAAGCTTTTTCATTTTCTTTCGAAAAACAGAGCATATTTTCTAGCAATTTTTACACATCCCTCAGTGACATATTGAGGGAGTCTGAGGACTAGATGAGCTCAGCAACCACAGTGAAGACACCCACTAATGTGGGCAAAAGAAAAACCTGAGACTGTATTATTGTCATCCTCTGCATCAGCTTAAGGTCTGCAGCACCTTGAACCCAGCGTGGGGGTGCAGCAATTTAAGCCTTTACTGAGCTAAAAGTTGTGTGGGTTCTACCAGAAGACCAGACTGTACTCTGCCAATGGCACAGCGTCTCAGATGCACACAGTTCCAAAAATCAGCAAGATTAAAGATATTTTACTTCAGAATGTTATAAATGAAGAAGGATATACCAAAAATGGTCCACAGCTGTAGAGACAAGAGGTGGGAGAACCAAGATTTAGGTCAGTATAAGAAATACTCTTGCCATGACAGATTAATCTCATCTAAATATTCTGCTCTTTTTTTTTCCTGGCTGTTTATAACCATGAGGAAAAGTGCTGACAAGCCTGCCTCACAGAGTTTGCAAATCCCTTCTGAACCACCTGAACAAAGGTAAAAGGGGACATTCCCTCACCTAATTTTGTGTAGCAGGGGCTTTTCTGACAACAGTCATTGTTTCTTCAGTGGAAATGAGAATGGGTTTGGGCACATCCCTGAAGGCAGGGATTTGATCCCTGTGAAGCTCACAGAGAGCCAGGAACAAGGAGCAGTCACAACAAGATGGGGAACACGAGCATCAGAACAGAGCTGAGTCTTTAGAGATCTGTCTAGAAATCAGTAGCCCCTAAGGAGGCCTAAGCATCCTCAGCTTCTGATTCACCCATTGCAGGATTTGTCTTATAATATTTTTAATGGATATCCATTCTGTTGCAACGTATAGCAGTGCAGTGACCCTTAAATGTCAGCATCTAACATTACATTAATTCACTCTCTTAATGAAACTAAAGAGGACTCAAAGAGTTCTGTGACCAAAGACTATTCACTAGAATTGCACCTTTCATTAACTGACTTTGGAAGGATGAAATGAAATTAACTTTTTGAAATATTTTGATATTGGATACACTGATTTTCTGAGCAGCAAATCCCCCTGGTTCAGACCTCAAATAGGGGCTTCTGATCATTAGGATATAAAACGAACTGTGAAATTTTATATGCATAATATCCCTTTCCTAGTGCAAATCAAATTTGCTGCCCTGCCAAGTAGTTTGATCCTACACAGCACAGAAGCATGGTAGTCTGCAGCAAAAGCTCACATTTAAAAGATGAAATATTAGTGGTTATAGAGAATGGCCTTTCAAGGCTAGACACCCATGTATAAAAGTAATAGATAAAAAAATTAAAACTTGTAATTGTCTCATTGTTTTCAAAAGTCAAAAGAAAAATTCTTCAGAGACTAAGACATGCTAGAAAATGAGATTGACACACACCTTTCCTTCCTGGACTGTCTTTTGGATACAAGCCCTGGCTAAACTGAGTTTGAAGGTCCAAATCTTGGGACCCATCATGAAAATCTACCAGTACAGTGTGTCAGGTCATCTGTGACCTGAATGGGTGTCTGGAGTTTAAAATATTTCTTTGTTTCTAGAGATATTCAAGTGCTGCCTGTGACACTTGAACACTTAAGGTCCCCAGGGCAATAACTTACACAAGAATATTTAGGAAGGGTATCAATTGTCCTGCAGTTCTGCTTTGCTCTTCGGTTACCTGAAAGGGAAAAAGCCCCACAGTATGACACGAAACCCCCACTGACTCTGTTGCTAATAAAAATACAAACCTCTTTACCACTTCCTAGGACATGGACATAAACTGTTGCAAAGCACACAATGTATTAAATGCATCACCAGGAAAATCAGATAAAATCAGAGAAGACTTTTGTGTCTACTTCTAAAGAAGAAATTGTTTGTGTTAATGGACTGAACAAAGTGTACAAGAACAGTATATTCATTTAAAAATAAAGCCCACAGATCTCTTCCAAGGACTGCAAGAACTGTTTTGGTCTGGTGTGTTAAGTCCTGGTAACATATGCAAAGATTATCCTGGGGAAGCTCTTTTAAAAATCAGCATATCTGATTTTTCATAATTAAAAACTGCCTGAAATTTGATGTTAAGAGCAGCATAATTTAGGCATAAGAACATTGTTTTAGTGGCAGGTACTGCTTAGGAAATGGGCAAAGGAAAGAACAAACACTAGCAAGAAATACCATTTTAAAACATATACAGAATCAAATTTACATTAATAGGAATTAATTATTGTAAAATTTTTAAAGGGGGGGGTGAATTGTTATGTGGCACTTGTTTTTATCGATGACCTCACTTGCTTGATACATTACAGGTAGGGTTTCAGCATGGCACAGGCATTTCCATTTCCACTGTACTCCTTCAGGAGCAAATATTTTCTTTCTTCAGATTTCAGTCAAACACCCGCAGAGTAAGTTCTTGCCATCAGTAAGAAGCTGCCTGTTGTCCTTGTTTCCCAAATGTTTAATTTGGGAACCATTAACGGGAGCAAAAAAGAATATACAAAGTGCCCTCTTGCCATTGGTATTGCCTTGTGAGCACTCGAGGTAGATGGCATGAATGCCTCCTGAGTGGGGATTTGGTTACTGCTGTACAAACAGAAAGGAAGTTTTTGGTGTGAGTCCTTGCTCCATGTCTCTAATTAGCTGTAAATTGGATTTTCTTGTGTTGATCTTCCTTTCCTTTCCTTTGTTGGTTTTTTGGTACCTCTTGCGAAGGGGAAGCATGTGGGGAAATGTATGTGGGGTCTGCAGGTCTCACCCTGTGTAAATCTCCACATCCCCATCTTTGGGAGCTGTGCGGATGCTGTGGCTAAAAGGGAATAATCTCAATGACTCAAAAAAAAAGCAAGCCAGAGGTGTAGGACATGGCAAGGGATTCCACATATCTTTAACACGCTCTGTAGCCTCACCTGGCCCCTCCCTCACATCTCAGGAGAAATAGCTGTGCAACGTGTTCACCAAACATAATGAAAATGGGTTGCTTGTATTTTGGTGAACAAGTTATTGTCTTTTTCCTAAGTCAGTGACATAGAGCAAAAAGCCATGGGTCTGCATCTATCCCACTTTACTTTTGCTGAGCAGAACAAATAAGAGAATAGTTGTCCGTAAGGATGCATTTTCTCCTTTTTGTCCTGTGTGTTCTTTATAAACCTGCCATATTTACTTGAGTGAAATTATCAGGCAAATAATTCTTAGTCCATATGTTGTCAGAAAACAGTATTTAAAACTTGGAATTGTTTGAGAAAACACTACTCTTAGAATCATCTTTCCAGTCAAAATATTGAAAATTAAGAATTCAGGAATTAATCTCTGCTAATATCTTTTAAATTTGTTTAAAATAAGTAGTGTCTGTGGGCCTTCTTTTCTTACAACAAATAGTTTAAAGAGAATCATAGCAGATGTGTTTTAAAATGTGAACAAGTATTCACAGATTTTTTTCCCTGCAGCTATTGCCTTGTGCTGCTTTCTTAGATTGTGGCTAGCTCTTCTTCCTCACAGAGAAAGAGCACCAGGAACCTGCTGATTCTCTTTTCACAGTTCTTGGATATGTAATTTCACACATAGAGGAGAAAAATGGTGTGAAGTGTTGTAACAGACATTGTCAGTCAGCAGGAAACCCGAAGAGAGATATTGAGATGGAGCTGTGAAAAGTGACAGTAGCAGAGCAGTACATTTTTATGTGATAGATAGAGCTGTAAGGCGCAGGTCATTGCAGCTGGCAAGGGGCAATCTTTGTGTTACTGATATCCCCAGGGCTGCAGAGGCCAGTGCCACGCTCCGAGAGCTGACGGGCAATTTGCTAATGCAGCAATCTGAAGGCAAGAAGGGGCAGCGCGACCGTGAGGGCCAAAAAACAGCAGCCAGTATAAGTCTCATACAGCTATATTGTCCTTCTCGTTGTTTGTTCTAGTAGCTCAGAGTGGATATTTCTAAAAACCAGCTTTTTTCTGTGCAAATGTAAAAAGCCACAATGAGGTTTTAAATTGGACTGTTTTACTGCTGAAAACAAACGCAGTGTATGTTAAATTGCTCATTTGATCAACAGCACTGCACAGATTTTAGATCTGTGTGCTTTCTCAGGTATTTTGCAAGTACTGGAAATAAATTGTTAAAAACTGGAAGTAAAGAATACTGTCTTCAAAAGCACCTTCGAATTTCAAGAGCAGTCCTCAGAGACCTTCCTTTCTTTCCTTTGCTATACAATAACTTTACAAGTCTCAAAACAGGAGATACATTTCCTAAATCTTTCCAGATGAGCATGTGACTCATAAAGTTGGCTTAAAGAATAAATAAAACAAAGTACAGTAAGATAAAGTAAAATAAAACAAAACATACACTTAATTTAAAAATAATGTTCTACTGAAAAATTAAATTATTTTATGCTGTCATGATTTTGAATTCTTTTAAAATCTCCTTTTCATGTTTGAGGATATTGTGTATATTCCCTTTTGTCAGCTTTAGGATGATTGTTCAGATTTTTTGCTTTCCACACCCCTTTTCATTATAGCATGAATAGAAATTAATTTCATTTTTAATACATTTTGCTAAACATAAAACTTCCATTTAATGTGCCATTTTCACAGCATTTTCCTCTACATTTTCTGATTTGACATGAAGGTAAATTTGGAAATCTCTGAAACATTTGGAGAATGAAATCAATTGTCCTCCAGCCACTTCTACTGGCCAGGTTAGTTCGGTTTGTTTCCACAAATGGTGATGCCAGGAGGTTTTTTGACCTCTTACTCTGAAAGTATTGTTTCTATGTTCCTTTTCAGCCTGTAACCCCGGCATTGCCCATTTCAATTTCTTCTGTACTTAATGACTGTATTTGTATAGAATTAAGATAATAAGAATAATTGCTCCTTTTTTTATGTCACTTCATGTGTTTATGAACAGTCATACACATAAGGGTTATTTTCCAAATGATTTCTCATTTTTGTTGTTCTCTTCTGAGTTCTCCAATTAGTATGTATTTCTTTCTTAATGTGGTGCTCACAACAGCATGCAGCGTTCCAGCAGAGGCTTATCAAGTGAAGTAGAGCAGAATAATTACCTCATTTCTTTAATGCGTGACATTCTTATTAATGTGACTCGATGCTGAGCATTTGCCTTGTTTTGCCACAGTGTTGCATTGTTGATTCATATTCAAATAATTAGTCACTGCAAATCCTCACGCTGCTCTCTAAATCCATGTGCTAACACGGGCTATCCCTTAGCTGCCAATGGGAGCAGGCAGGAGCTGCACTGTACAAAAGAAAAAAAAGGTGTACAATGCCCCCTCCTAACCAGACTGACAGCTTCTGTACTCGTATGTGATTACTGGTTCCTCAGATTTACAGGATTTTGAGTACATCCCAGCTGTGAGTGACTTCAAACTGATACCTCAACACTTGTCACATCTCAAAAATGAAGAGTTGCCCTTCCCCTCTGCATACATAGTCTTCAGAAGATACAGAAAGAAGCATAAGAATAATGGAAATCATCCTTGTCTCAGGGAAAATATTGCTGGAGCCATTGTAACAAGACAGATTCCTGTCATGAAAATTAAAGGGATCATTGGCATTATCATTAGAGTCCTGTTTGAAATTTGTTCTTCATGTCTGCATTCTGGCACTGTCTCCTTGAACTGGAAACAGGTATTTTCTGTTCCTATGAGGGTCACAAGACATAATTTTCTTCAAACACTGGCATGAAGTTGCTGAAGTCTCCCAGGAGAGCTTGTGGCTCTCACTGTGTTGTGAAGCATTTGCCAGGAGTGTGAGCATTCTCCTGCCTCAGAGGATGCAAAGCCTTTGTTTCCCAAAAATGTGCCACATGTACGAAGCAGAGTCCCACTCATATGTTGATCATGCACTGTTTTATTCTAAAATGAGCCTGGACCTTAAGTTCCAAGAATGAAAATTTCTTTCAGTTGGCTTCTGGCAGGTGGCATCAAATTCACCTGGCTGCCCTGGCAGAATCCTCAGCAAGGCAGTTCTGCTCCTCACCCATGTAAACAAGTTCTTAATTTTTGCCCTAGAGGCTCAGGTTTAATTGCTTGGAAAGTATAAAAACACAGTCAGATTAGGATTGTGCTTAGTTCAGCCTCCCAGGAAGGAGTCTGCTTCCCTGGAATGGAGATGGCAGACGGATACTAAGGTTTGTCATGCAGACTTGCCTTCAAAAAAGGACATGAGCCAAAATAATTGATCACAATGCTGTTCAGTTTCTTGCCTCCTTCCTGGGTGATTTTATACACGAAAGAGACAGGGCCTGTAATCATTATGGTCCCTAAATCCTCATTGGAGAAGGGCTGTTCTGCAGACACAAATTGCAGGAATTTGGCCCATATGGTTTGAAGCAGTGAGTTGAACTTGGGTCTCCTGCATCCCAGGTGAGGGCCCTGATAAGAAGACTGCCACTGTCCCTCTCCCACTGGTCTGAAAGATTATTTTGATAAGACTGAAGCAAAATAAACAGAACCCAAAGGCCTAGTATGCGAAAACCCATGGAGGGAAGCTTCTCCCAAACAGGCATCACAGGAACATGGTCTCACACACTTCCAAAGAGTACAGCCATCAAACATTCTGTTTGAACTCTTTTTTCCTCTGTTTCTTGCAAAAATAAACAATATTTCTTTTCCCAAGGAAAACTATTGGGTTTTTTTCCAATAATCCTTCTAAGAACTCCAGTGAGACATGTACTTACAGAGTTATTACTAATAATCAAAGATATTCTAAGCAAGTTGAAACTCTTCCCTCAAATAAGAATTGTCTTAACAACAGAATCTGGGTGCAGCATAGTAGATTTTGTTGTCTGGGAATCCTAAAGAATTTCTCTCTACCTATTTTTCTAAGAACGATAATTGAAGTACTTACAGTATTGTCTGATCCCAGAAAATAAAGCTTAGTAAAAATGCAAACGATTGCACCATAATATCTTCATGTGGCAATTACATAAACAAGAATTTTCAAAAACAGCTGAAGAAATAAAGGGACAATGTCTATCAAGTTGTATTTGAAAATACTGAGTACTACAGATTCCTCTCAAAATTCTAGACATGAAGTATTTTCCATCTGCAAAGGTAACTGATTTATTAAGAAGTATAGTATCAGCTAAGTCTGGGTCCTTAAAGTCTCAGAATGCAGGGTGCAATACTAAGAAAAATGCCTCGGATTCATATCAAAAGAATTTGAGCTGTTATGAATTTGGGTCAGTAGCCACAATGGTTTTTTATGATAGGAAAGAAAAATGGTAGACACTGGTTAAATGCATTAGAAAGTGGGTTAAGATTCCTCTGAGATCATGAATCCCAATGGGAGCGCTGCTGATCTAAAGATCACAAAGAGATAGGACCAGGTCACGTGCTGATGCAAATGAGCATAGTTTTCTTGACATCAGTGGACCTACTCTGATTGATTCCAGATGAAGCGATGAGATGATTTGGGTGTGCTGTGCCCTCCTGAAAAGCTGTTGAGAGATGCAGCGAGATCAGTGCTGGGGTAGCCTTGCCAGAGGCAAATACACAGCCAACAGTGTTCCCTTTAAACAGGCATGGAAGGGAAAATAGCAGCAGCATCTCTCACTGTGTTGGTGGAGAGACAGGATCTGGTGAAAGGACTAAAAGCAGTGGTGTGCTCAGTGCTTGGGAGTTTGGAAAGGAGGCAATAAAGGCAGTTAAATGACAGCTGCAAAAATAACTCCCCAAATTATCTTAGAGCTTGTAGGGCTCCACTGCTCTCACTATTTTCAAAAAACCTTTGCTTTTGCACATCTTTAGATTGTCTTTGAGGTCTGACTCGACAAGGGCTCAAATGTGTTTGCCTGGGAGCCGAAAGGAGCAAAGATGAGACTTGGTCTAAATGCACTCAAGCTACAGCAGAAGCACAACCAAGTCAACTTTAGTAACTAACTAATGCCAGCGCTGTCTACAAAGTAGCAATAACCTCTTGGAATCCAGCATGGGCTCCTAGCCTGGTTCTCTGAGTAAAAATTCAGCTAGATGGTTTGCTCTGGGCTTCATGGTGGTGTGGCTGGTGCAGCAGCTACGCTAACTTACTGATGGTTTTTCAAGTGTTTTTTACCTTAGCACTATAGCTAGACCTAAGTGTGACTAAAGATACTCACCAGTGGTTCTAGGACTAACTTGAATATTTAAAAGTTTGGTAATGTGCTCCCTCTGGAAATTAAATTGAAAGTCATTTATTTGCATTGAAAGCCTCAAAGCAGTGAAGTAAATCACTCCTTATTTGATATGGCAGTACCAAAATGCAGGATACAAGAAGTCTTCATGGACTCAATAAAACCTGAACATAGATTTTTTTCTTCCTAAGTTTTTGTATTTTTTTTTCTTAGAGCATTACTTACACTATTTAAAGGCACTGCAGGGCTTTCACAGCTGAATCAGCTTCTTTATTGGAAACTGCAAACTCTGTAGCTATTGCTCTAGCATTGTCCCACATTTGCCCATCAAAAGAAAACAGCTCTTTTCAGAGTAACCCATTTTTCTAATACTGAAACAATTTACTAGTAAACTACCCAATTAAAGCTATATTAACTTGGATATTTTATCTCACTCTTATTTTCAAGAGTCAACAACCCAAGTACAAGGAGACTAATGACTTAAAATTGAGCCTTCTCTGTACAACTGATGGAGTTTTGTTCCTGGGCTATCTCCTCCTCGTTTCATTCAGCGTGAATGGCAGATTCCTACATCGTGTCAAGTTTCGGATCACCATAGAAACAAACTAGGAGGCAGTTTCATTAATCATTTAGAGCACAAGAAGTCTAGGTCAGTCTGATTGCAGCATATAGAGTATCATCCTAGCGCCACATGGGACTCAGTTGATTTGAATTAAAAAAGATTAAGCTGCCCCTAGGACGCTCAGCATCATCAGTTTAAGTTCTCATGTAACAGTGGTCTCTGGAGCCACATGGATTAGGAGACTGAAGCTATGCATTTATTTTTCAGGGCTCAGTGAAACATTAGATGAGTGCAGGTGTCTGAGGGGGGAAAAAAGGACAAAGATCACATATAGTTTTTTAGACTTGTTGCTGTTCTTTTGAAACTGGAAACAATAACTCAGTTTTATTTCTCCAGTGACAGTTACCACTCTTTTTTGGCCATGCAATGGTACATCTGTTACCCAATGTTTACATTTTAGATTTATAAAAATTTCATACTATGAAGCATAGTTTTAGCACAGAGTTGCAAGTTGGGCATAGAAGTTTACATGAATGCTGACTTTTTCTTCTCCTGATGGGGTAAAAAACGCATTAAATAAATACTGGTGACATTTTAGTTTTGCTTGAATTAAGATTTATTGCTCCCAGGAAACTGACATACAGGCAGCTACAAATCAACTTGACTATGAAATAGTTGTATATGTACACCACAGAATGAGCCCCCCCTTCCAAAGTACTCACCTTATTTATGGGTCTTCCAGTACTTCAAAGACCTTCAGTAACTTACTCCAGACTGGTTTATTGCTTTGCAGAACTAAGACATTTCAAGGGGAAAGTTGTAGGTTACAGTATATTAGGAGTCTTTCTCTTGGGGGTCTGAGAATCCCATGATGCTATATGAACTGTTGATCTAAAGCTTATTACGGCATGACTTCCTAGAGTATAATTCTTAAATCTTTTAAGTTATACTGTACTGTCTTTAATCCAGACTGCTAAACCTTAAAACAGAACGAGCTTTCCAAAATTCAGAGTGCCATCTGTGAGTTGATGTAATTACATTTTGTTAAAACACAATTCACTTACTTGCCCAGACTGCCTGTGACCTATTTCAAATGAAGTTGTTTTAATTTTCAACAAATGTTTTACATAAAACAATCGGGGAACAAAATTCCACATCACAATATTCCTCCTGGAAAGAAAAACAGTTCTGTGGACTGAGTTTCTCCAATTCACTCAATAACCAAAAAGTTCTCTACCCTGTGTATTTTGTTCATTTGCTCTTGCTGTGCCAGTATCATCAGCAGTGAAGCCTCCTGTCACAGCACATCCAGGGGCACCCAGACCATGTCAATACTTTTTTGCCGATGTACTGTCATCCTGGGGATCTCCAGGAAAGAAATGTCATTAAGCTCAAGAAGCAATTTTTTAATTTCCCAGCATTGTGCAAACAGACTGATTATGGGAAGGGGGAAGTGACTATTATTCCCACTTTCACAAGTGTAAGTTGATATGATGTCATGCTGAGGGAGTTGCCTTGGGCCACAACAGAAATCATGGACCACCACTGGGGAGCTCCTGTTTTCCTGCTAGTGCTAAGTCCAGGTCCTCCTGTTTACAGCTTTCTGTCAATGCCCAGAAGATGGTAAAAGCAAGAAGAAAAGCATAAAGAGTCCTGATGGAAGGCACAAAACAGGTCATGTTAGCTAAAGCTTATTGAATTCCAGCCAGGTGCTGGTTGCTATGAAGCAGAAATAGAACACATGGCCTCTACACAGCAGCATTTCTATGGTCTACTTCAAGGGTTGCCACCCAACAATTTCCAGCTGGGTTGGAGAGCTTTGCCATCACTTGGTTGCCTGTGAGACAGGTGAATTTGTGTGAGGAAGGGCAGCTGTGGCACCCCTACTTGCCAGCAGCAGTGATGGCAGCCAGGCTGTCCCACCCACATGTCACTGCTCTGCTGCTCTGACCCACCAGGTGTCTTCCACCAGCCTGAGCATCCACCTTCAGCCACAGCCAAAGCCTGCCAGCAGCTGCCCTGCAATTGTGTCCCTTGTTCAAAGCCACTGAGCCTGAAGAAGCACAAACAGCTCATTCACCGTGCAAAGCAGTGCTGAACCAGTGGTGTGGAACTGGCCACATCTCCTCCACCTCACCAGGAGCTGCTGTATTTTGGCTATTTATTTTTTTCCTTCAATTCAATGTTACTTTTCCTTAATTGGTCTTTTTTCCTAATTCCAGAGCAACCACCTGTCTCTGTAGTCACAGCTTCAGCTCCCAGTGCCCCACAGCTAAAGGATAGAACAGGATATCCCCTACCTGCAGTTTTCATGAAGGGTCCTCAGTCCTTCAGCAAGGCTGCAGCAAACACACATACCCCTCTGTGCCCAGAGATGGGGAGCTAGCTCAATCACATCAGGAGATGGCTATCTCTAAATGGATCTGCAACTGTGGGTTGTTGTGAATCATCTTGGATGTGCCCCTTTACAGTTATCTTATTTTTACTCTTCATCTTTTGGCCAATGGTAATTTCAAGGCCAAAGCCTAAATGCTCAGCTCTATTAGCGCTTTATTGAAATTACCATGAAGCTGAAAAGGAGATAATTTCATTTTCCTACCAAACACCCATCCTTCTTCAGGGCCCAGACAAACCTGGGAAGCTGCTCCTGGGCTCCTGACAGCTGGAGGGAGACCTGTCAGGTTTGCAATGACACAGAAGCCCATGTGGAGTCCCTGACTTCTGCTGCTGCCCAAAGCCATGAGAAAGAAGACAGCTTCTGTACAGCCCCTTCTAGCCAAGCAATTGTGGCAATACTGTTTTTTAATAACCATATAGCAGAAACACTTTTGCTGGTATGTCTTGCCTACAGATAGTCTCCACAACAGTTTTCGGCAGAGAACATGAATAAAAGATTCACATTCACTCTGCTATGTAAAGCTAATATAAAACATTTCTAAGTCATTACATTGGCTGACTCTTGTCTTACTCTTCTGCTTTAACTACAGTGACAAAAAAAAAAAGCCATGTTCTTTTTTCATTTCACATGGAGTGGAACAGAGCTACCACAAGATTATCCGAATTCCTGTACACATATCATCATCTGAACCATGTGCTTGTTCCCAGTCTTTCACTGTCAGGCATAACCAATGCCTGACATAAGCAGTAATTTGAAGATGCTGAGGTGTCAAAAAGGATCTGAATCATTCTGACAAACTTCTTCTCATTCGGCTATTGACCCATAGCTCTGTTTGATTTTGGGAAGCCTGAGGTCAAATTGAAAAACATCATTTTTCTTGTAAGCCAAACATATTTGAGCGAGAAAAAGTAAGCTAATAAAGATGGAGAGGCAATTTTTAATGTCACTTTTTAGAGTACAGTAATTTGTCTAATCTTATTGCCTTGGAATATGAGTACACGTAATACATTCATATTACACAGGAGGGAATACATTTGGGAGAGAAATGATATGTTTCTCTTCCATGCCCAACATATGGAAACATGTATAAAATAGGAAGGTCTAAACTTTGTCAGTATTCACACTCTCTTGCCTGTGGAGGAATAATGGAATTGTTTGGAAATTTCTGGTGACAGATGTACTAATTTGAACCTAGGTGAATACGGTTTACTCAATTTAATAAATTTGGTCTATGGAAAGCATTGGCATACAGCAAATCTCTCTGTCCATGCACTAATCAGTGCAAAATTCTTGGCCACTTTTCCTTAACCCTCTGGTTGTTGCTGGTAGCAAGCAGAGATTTACTGTAGGAATTAAAGAAGGTTCACTCCTCCCACCACCAGCAGCTGTTTGTCCCTGAAGTCTTCCTGGGCAGGGCAGAGCTGCATCAATCCATGGTATGCATGACTCACAGGAAAGTAATAAAACCTGGGGCTAGGAAAGGCTCCAGGAAGGCAACTAGTTCATTGTGCAAGAGTTAGAGCCGCTCATTTAAGATAGAAACATAAGTAGTTGAAAAGCACATGCAGAGGAAGCAGCTGGGTGAGTTTTCTGGGATGCTGTGAGTGCTGGGACTTGTGCCTGCACATCAATCTCCATGCACAGCCCAGAGCACTGTGTAATGCCCATGACCAGCTCTTTCCAAACAGATTTTGCAGGCAATGCACAAAAGCCCAGTGTAAGAAATGCCCACCTCTAGACTTATCAGTCAACTATAAGCATATTGAGCTGTTCAAGAAGCTTTTGGGCTCCACAGTTCCACCAGTGACTGATTTTGTCATTACTATTTCACAGTAGACAAGGTCCAAAACCAAAATACAGAAGTCCTTTTTCACTCTGAAAAATTCACAAATCTGAATTAATCTGTTCTGGGATAAAGTCCATACCTTGGTTCCAAATTGTAGGTATCATATGTGCATTTCTGTTTCATTAAAGGGAAGTGTATTTGGGTAGCTGTCATGTAGTGCCTGGAATGTGATGAAAACAAGAGGTCCTGGCTGCCTGCTGCTGAGGAACTCCCAAGGCACTTCTCACAGGAGCAGCGGTGTTAACCCTGATATCCTGGTCAAATTCCAACATGGCTAATTATATCCCACTTACCTAAAGCTCTGCCATACTTTCTCTGCCCGCTGCAAGGACTTGCTGCATGCAGCAGGCTCTCTTCTGGTCCTCTTGAGGGTTATTGCCTTTCACATCAGAGGCAGTGGTATTTACGGAGTAGCTGCAGTTAGTTATCAGTTTGTAAAATTTCCTAACCAGCACAGGACGGTTAAATTAAAACTGCAGTTATTACTATATAGAGTCTGAAGCAAAAGAGGCCAAAAACTCCTGCAAAAGAATGAATAAATAAACCACAAGGCTGCAAATGAAATTAGGAGCAGTAACTCGTGCACTATAACAATGACCACAGTAGCAGTGTCCATTATGCTCCATTATCTGACCACTTGCCTGAAGGAAATTAGAAGATAGAAAAGAGGAGGACAAATGAGGGTGGGGATAGAGCACTGAGCAAAAGTGCAGGGGAAGAGCAGCACAGGTGAATATCCCTTGGAGATAATACCAAGGAGCCCAAGAGAGAGAGGGAGAAGACTCTGCATTCTGAGTTCAAGATAGGATCACTTCATATGGACTGGTACCATCTGCCGATGTTGCCTGTGAAATATAGTAATTCAAGACTTCATAGTAAGTGAATCTTCCCTAGGCTCTCAGGTCTATTTCTTTTGCATACTTATTAAAAGATTTTAAGATATATTTGTAGCTGTGTAAAACTATTGTAAGATTGAACAGTGGGAAAAACCCCACACATTTAAAATTTTGACTATAAAATTTTGACTATGAAATAGAATATCAAAGATAATGTCAAAATGATAATATCACATCTTACTGTTTGTTTGGAAAGGAGGTGCAGGTGTGGTACATAATATTATTGGAAATGCCTGAATGATAATCCCAGAGAGTCTTTTTGCATCTTCCTTAGAAATAAATATTTCCTGAAGGAAAGAAAATTTTGTATATTCATCTACATACCAGAATGTATCAATCTCATTATCTTTTCAGTATCAGCAGCCATCAAAATGTTATTGAAATTAGCAGATGTGACAGGTTCACCAAGAGGGGCTGAAACCAAACCAAAGAGTGGATTTCTGTACTCTGGAAATTATTCTTACCTTTCCTTGCTTTCTTCTCATGAAAACCCAAGCTGTTTACATGCCTGCCAAGTATGCTGCTATTTAGAGAGTTCACAGAGCAACATCCTTACAGCTCATCTTGTGTGATAGAATCCTACTTTGTGGGTTCTTCTCTTCTCTTCTCTTCTCTTCTCTTCTCTTCTCTTCTCTTCTCTTCTCTTCTCTTCTCTTCTCTTCTCTTCTCTTCTCTTCTCTTCTCTTCTCTTCTCTTCTCTTCTCTTCTCTTCTCTTCTCTTCTCTTCTCTTCTCTTCTCTTCTCTCCTCTCCTCTCCTCTCCTCTCCTCTCCTCTCCTCTCCTCTCCTCTCCTCTCCTCTCCGATACATACATGTAGACATATACACGTGTATATATATGTGCACACACACACTGATTATATCACTGGTGGTTCAGCTATTCAGCAGAATTATCTGAATTTGTCTCTAATATTTAGCTGAGGACATGGCAGTAGGATGTCCTGTTGGTAAATTAAATGTGTGGGTGTGCACTCTAGTGTATGCACATCAGGAGCTATTCTCATTCCTGTTTTTAGAAGACAGGTGCTTCTATCAGAGCTAGAAACCTTCACAAATGAGAATAAGGCACAGAATTTTAAATGCCTCTTTCTATCTTCTAATCTATCTCCCTGAGCAGGATGAGGCCATGTTATGGAGTAGCACGAAGTGGATAAGATGACATAGTAGATGTTACCAGGATGTACTGTATTTTTGTGGGACAAATACAACCTGTCATCCTCAGAAGGATCAACAAACTCCTCATATTCTTTAGCGCATAAGAAGGTAGTTAGACAGTTCCAGATTGTTATGTAATTCTGTATTCTCTCCTGTGTCATTAGCTTTTCTTATCCTGTTTAATGTATATAAATATTAAGTATGTGAGTATGGGGTAAAATATCCCTTTACAGAGCTGGTTTTCATTGTCATAAATAGAAGTTTAGAGAAAATTTAACATAAAAAATAAATTTGCTGAGTCTGAGCCTGAAGAGCTAGCTCTCCCAGCCCTCTCTAGCTTCTCTTGTCCTTGAAATCGTCTTTCCCCAGAAGTGTGGAGTTAGCTGGACAAGATATCAGCTAACCTCCTTTTCCACAGTCACAGCCAAATAGGTGATTTGCTCCTTCTTGCTGCAGGCTGACACCTTCAGCATGGCTAATTTTTGTTCATGACCTGGTATGCTGCTAACTCCACTACCTTGTTTTTAGGCTTGACAAGATGCTGTAAGCCCAAGAAGCATACATAATACATCTTCATAGAAAAAACATTCCAGACAGGGGCTTCTTCCTAAACCAAAGTCTTAGCCCCATAGTGTGTCCTGCATGGCCTGAACCACACAGTGATGCCTGGAACACCAATAAGCCACTGAGCCTAAGGAGGACTGCAGGCCAAAACAGTTCATGGGTTTATACATGACTGCTCTTCCATCTATTTTTTATTCTGATCTGCCATAATTGTGTTATTATCCTTATACATTTCTAATCCTTTTTGAGTCCTGCTATGCTCTTGATCATTCCTGAACTCGCCTGGAAAATTGGTAATTGTCACAGTTTGACTTACTAGGAAGACATTTATCTAGGCTTTTCCAATTATCACCAGATATTTCCCTTGTGTAATGGAATGCGTCTGATATTAGAGCTGGCTCACGTGAAAACCGTAATAAATGTTATTAGTGGCAAAGTTGAGATGCTTAGAAATCAAACTGTAGGATATATTGCTGAGAGTTTAAAATGAGGGACTCTGAAGAAACTTTCCATATCTCAAAACCTCGATCAGAGGTGGGCATGTGCCATTTTAAGCAAGAATTTCCACTGTACTTTACAATTCTTCCATTCTGAAGCAAAATATTTCCAGGCCTCTATATAAGCTGGAAATCAGAAAGGAACTACAGAGGTGTAAAAGCAGACATCTAAGTAGCATTGTAGGAGTGACACATAGAAGACAGGTTAGGTTTTAGTTTTGTCATGATATTTTTACACAGTCCACAAATTAACTCAAATAATCAGAAATATATTGTCTCAACAGACTGCTTAAAAATTTATGCATGTGACATAATGTTACAATGAACTCTTAAGAGGTCAGTTTTGAAGATGGAAAGATGGAAAATTTGGACTTGTTTTTTAAAACAATTTCCTTGGAATAAGCTTTATTGGTCTCTGGAGCCTTGTCACAAGTGGAATTGATGAGATATATCCTGGACAGGATGGTCAGAATAAAACTTGAAAATATATCCCATTTATGTTTTCTTTACAGGGAATGAGGAGCAGTCTGCCTCCCATCATAATGGTCACATTTACTGTGCCTAGTTGGCAAACTGTTATTTCTTGAGGCCGTACCAGTTAGTGTCTCAGGTTAGCTCAAGAAGACATGGTGAACTTTATACTGGTGTTCACTCTTTGCTTCCTTCCATTTAAGACATCATCTTCATCATGCACTGGAATACAATATGTCTTCTTTTCCATAGAGCCAATGTTTGATGTGCAAAATAGTTTAATGGTAGTACATAACATCTATTACATCATATTGATTACCCTGCCAGCACTTTAACAAGATTCTCTGTTCTGTATGCAACTCCAAGACAGGACTTTCATCGAGTTGAGTTGTTTTAAGATGGAGAACATTGCTTCAGCCCTTCACAAGCAGCTGTCTGCAAAGTTAGTGAATTCCCCAAAACCTTGAATTGGATGTAGGATCTTGGACTAGCTTGGTATTATTTACAGTGTTTTGCTGTTTGTGATTTACAAGAAGGCTGGCTGCAAAGTTCTGATCTGGTTTTCTCCAAAGTAGTTCAGCTCTGTGCTGGAGCACGCTGAAGTCAGCAGTTGTTCCTATCAACATCTGTAACACATTTGGCATTACTTGAAAATATTACTCACAACTGTTAAACTAATAAAAGCCCTTCTTTCATATTTTAAATATAAGGTGATCACGTATGCTGGGCACTCATAATTGATCTAGATATTATCTCTCTGCTAGCAATATTTTTGCTTTTTGCTGTGCTTGCTCCAAAGCCTGGACTTTTGACCTGGGAGCAATTCTCAGCTGAGAAAATTAGTCTGACTCAAGACTTGTGCCAGAACCTGGAGGACTTGTGGTTGATTTACTTCCAGGTGCTCTGTACCAACTTGTACCAATTCTTGAGCCTCTCCAAAAAATGTTGTGGTAGATATCCAGTGTGTCATAATTAGTAGAGTTTTCCTGTGCAAAAGGAGGCATCTCAATAGATAGCTGAGCCTAAAATAATAAAGATGAGGTCTTTATATAAATATTTTAAACACTCTAACTGAAAAATATTAGCAAAGTGTCAGGAAATAAGGACTTCCCAATATAAATTGATTACTTGTGAAAGACAGTCCCAATTGGAAGACATTGTCTAAATTGTGACTTGCTTTCCCCAGCATATATTTCCTGTTCCTTATGAGGTGAGGTTGAGGAAGCTGGACCTGCTTTGGCTGGAGAAGAGATGACTGAGGTGACCTCATCAGTGTCTGTAAGTATCTGAAGGGAGGGCATCAAGAGGAGTCAGGCTGTTCTTGGTAGTGCCAAGCAATAGAACATGAGGCAATGGGCAGAGATTGATGTATAGGAAGTTCCACCTGAACATAAGGAAAAACTTTTTTACTCTGTGGGTGACCAAGCACTGGAACCGATTGCTCAGAGAGGGTGTAGAGTCTCTATCACTGGAGATATTCAAAAGCCTTCTGGACAAAATCCTAAGTAACATGCTCTATGGGACCCTGCTTGAGCAGGAAGGTTTGACTAGATGATGTCCCATGTTTACTTCCATCCTTAACCTTCCTGTGATTCTGTGATACATCTGTGAGATTTTGTCAGAATGCAACACTGCCTGAGCAAATCCTGAGCACCATGTGGTAAACTGTGCTTCTCATGTGGCATAAACCCATTCTCTTGGAATTAAGATCTATTTCAAAAGGTAATTTGGTGGGATCATACAAGATGTTTGTCAAATGTGTGCCAAATATACACTGCTTTCTGGGCCAGAAAAGCTTCAGAAATTGTGTGTACATTGGCTTTCGCTATGCCCTAGACTAAGACAATAAACTTCAGAAAAGTTTCAGTGATTGCCTCTGTGTCTGCCATTTTTACTGAATAAATTAAGCCAAAGTTTTCTGTGGCTTCAAATATAGATATATATTATATTTCAGCAACTTGTTAGTCTGAAAAAACTCTGCTACATTTCTTAGGCCTGGGGCTGGGTATTTTCTGAGCCAAACACTCTGTAAACTCTCTGGTAATAAGGACACTTCAATTGTTTCAGGCTTAAAAGTCCATCATTTAATTTATATATGATAGTCCATTCTTGCCTGGAATTGCTGCACTTGGCTCCCCCTTTGCAGTATTTGTCCCTTTGGCAGTTCTAACTGGGTAAAGCCGGAACAACAACATGAATTTTTGTTAAGTCTTCCAAGAATTGGTTTGCACTGTCCTATTTCTACTCCAGCAGAAGTCAGCAGGAATTGCCCCAAGGAACCGGGGCTAATCCGGTGCTGAGTGTCCTTGAAAATTCACCTGCTATGACCTTTAGCAATAGTGTGTGACTGCTCAGAGCTTCAGTGGTGGGGACTTTTCCCGTGTACAGATATGAAATCCTCACTTATGGAATGATTTTCTAAACTGCATTAAATGTCATACATACAAAATTAGTAATCATATTTTTGTCTAGTTCAAGTCATAATATCTGCAATTTCCTCATAGCTGAACTAGGCCTAAACGAAATTTACTCTGCTCTGGAGATGTTTTCAATTCTGCTTTGGCAGGGCTTCAATTTGCACATTTATCTGCCAAGTGTCACTGCATTGAGTCCATCCTTCCATCTAAAAAAGGGAACTCCTTTGTTGGTCTTCAAAAAATAAAATCTAGAGCTGCCTTAGATAATAACCATAAAAGACATATCTGAGATAGCAGGCATATTAATAACAGTGATTTCAGTCATCTCTTTTGCTATATCTCTTTTGTTCTGTACTGAAGAGCCACTAATGGTCAGGGAAATTGTAGATACAACTTTTCTGCTGGTGGCTTTTGCCTGCTGTTACTAGACACTCTGTCAGGATGCTTTGGGTTTGTCTGGGACTCTTTATGCTTTATTATTTATCTGACCTTTACCAACTATTCCCATTCATCCATGAACATGTACAAGCAGAAACACCAGCTGGTTTCCATTCACTCCTTTTCTGCACATGAAGAAGAAAAGACACAAGTGGGGCAGGAGCAGCGAGTGGGTGATGCTTCCCTGCCTTCCTGCTCACAGGGAAGCAGGATGGGGATGGGGATGGGGACCAGTTGGCACATGTTAATTATGACAGTGGTTTGAACATCAAAGGATCAATATGCAAGAAGCAAAGATGTGAGAAGACAGGAAAAGAGAAAGAGGAAAGAATAGGTGTGATGTTACAAGAAGAGGTGTTTGCTAGATCTAAGGGCCCATATTCCATGAGGTAATTATAGAAGCATAAACAATAAATCAGTCTTTATCTGGCAGACCTTTGACCATAAGAAAAAAAGAAGATACATCAATGGGATTATAGGATCTAGCTCTGTAGGGTATAGAGTATAGCTGTAACAGTTTGGGGCTCTAAGTTTCTCTTTGAACAGCTTTATAGCAAGGCATGCATCAAAACTGTCGCTGAGAACGTGCTGTGGGTTTCTTGTATCTTCCACTGAAGGGGAAAGCTGTTACTGATTACTGGCTACATTGGTTGTATTTCAAGGCTGGGCTCATGTGGCAGTTTTCTTTTTAGCTCTAAAGCCAGCTATCTGTATGATAACCTCTCTCTTTCCCTCCAGGAAAGACCTCCAAGAGTCCACTCCTATGGCTGGTTTATGCAAAGAGATCACTGAAGAGGGAGAGAAAGGCTCTTCTCCTATTTTCTGTGTTCCAATCCCTTTCTCCTCCACTTCAGCAGCAGGACAAAAGCCAAGCTCCCTTTCTCCTTTGTGCTTACAGTGATCTTTGTGCCACCACTGTCTGATTAAATTAAAATTATTTGCCAAGACTTTGTTTTACATTTGATCTTGTAAAAAAAATGTAGTTTTAAACAAAGCCAAATACTTTAAAGATCACCACGTGGTTTTAATTGTATTTTCTACTTTGTGTCATAACTTGAATGAACAAGATATGAACAGTATTCTTATTGTCACCACATTTTACTGTGTTATCGCATTTGCTAATATTTCCTAGTTTAAGAAATTTTGGCAACTAGTATGAAGCTGATGTCATAAGCATGTATCTTCTGTTTACTCCATTGTTAGAGCCTGTTCCAAAGCCTACTGAAGCTGCTAGAATATCACTTTCTGACATCAGTCAGTGATGGATCTGAATCACAAAAAGGGAAAAATTATGCTCTGAAGGTTTCCCACCTTCCAGATCCCATTTGTCTGCTCCTTCCAGCTATGCAAAAGTTCTCACTGCGCTGCAGAGCACAGCGTGGTTTGGATGCTGTACACACATATGTGAACATGATGAGTTTATGGATGCATTTTTGCTGACAAGCTGAAATTATGGGAGGAAGAGAGGGGAAGTACTTTGAGATTTGGAGTAAAATATTTTAATTGGTCTTGTAAACAGAGTGGTTGAGAAATGAAACAAAAATAAAGATGTTTTCATTTCTCTGCAGCTGAAAAATATACATAATGAAAACTGGGGGGATAAGGTGGGGAAAACATGAAGTCAGCTGAAGATGCTTCAGTTTTTCTTTCTTCCCATCAGGGCCATGGTCTTTCACTTACATAACGGGGTAAAGGCTGAACTAGTGCGCAGACTGCTCTTCCACTTCATAGCCATGCAGCTGCATCCTGCCCTCATAGTTAAACTCATTTATGGCCTTTCCAGAAGGCGGCCTACCCTGGGTGACAATTACAGCTGGTTCATTTTGGCATGATGTGATTAAAAGCAGACTGATATAAATCACTGAACAGTGTAGCTTATGAAAATGAAGTTGAGGTAGCATCCTGACCACACTACTACCATGAGAGAAGCTGAGAGCCAGATGTTGGACTAATGAAGAATTAATCTAATAATGGACTTTGTGTATCCTCTGGAGCTTGAAAGCCTTGCCTAATGCGAGATATCTCCATGTTGCGATACATATTGAACATTTTAGAGGTTTACACATTGGTTTAGTGGGTTGTCTTGGCTTATAGCTAAATACCTTAGGAGAAAGTCTGGGAGCAAGATCTTCTGGAGCCCTGGAAGTGAGAACCCTAAAAAGGGATATCTTAGGAAGGATATTCTCAGTAGCCTAGGTATCCAGGTGTCTTAGGCACCCCAAATCTTACCTTATGTTAAAGTCTAAAGTGGCCTGTTTGAGTAGGAGGTGTCATTTATGGGCATAAACAAGTGATAAGCATCTGTGCAATCGAGGCAGATGGATGTCTGTGTGGAAACGCACTGTAAGTCTGTAATCAGAGTCTTCCTCCTTTCCTCGCATTCTTCAGAGAAGGTACCATGTCCACTGAAAAGAGGAACTGTAAGATAAAGTCTTTCTTTTTCATCACCTGAAATGTGATAGGACACTTTTAAGTTAAATGTGAGTGCCCTGATTACAAGGTTGTTTTAGGTTCTGCATGGCTTGAAGTGTGCAGCTGTCCTGGCCAGTGTGACCTTACAGCCATCCTCTGCTGAGAGAAGATGAGCTCGGTGGCTCCTGAGTCAACCTCCTGCCTGCCACTTACATTCACCATGCTGCCATCTCCTCAGAGATATCCTGCCTGATACAGGAGTGACACAAGGTGCAGCTGGGGAGCAGTGACACTCCAGTCCACAGAGTGAGTGCATTATAGCAGCTGCCCATTTGACACCTCTGTAGATTATGATAGCAGATTAGTCATTGGTTTTGCAGTAAGAGAAATGACAGAAGTAAGAAAATGACAGAAAAGTCGTTAAATTACCTGGTGATTTGACTGAACAAGAAAACCTTGTAAAGATTCCAGTTCTATTAAATGGACAGCATAAAAGCACAAAACTAAAAGAGAACCTATGCTCAGAAAGGATGTCTTTTATTCTTGGGACAAACCTTCCAGTTCTGTTGGAGTTCCTTTGCACCTTGTATATGCAGATCAACTGTCATAATTCTTTTTTTTTAACAAACAAGGAGAGGGAACTATTTCTGTACTTTGCCTGTGACTTGGGCCAGAACAGTCACTAAGGAAGTGTTCTGATCAGAGCGAATTTGATGATGAGTAACATTTTTATTAATTTATGCATGAATTTGCAAGTCACATATTCGGAAATGACAGCCTGAATGTGAATAAATCCATTAATGGAAAGTGGAAGAAGGGAAGAAGAAAGAAAGAGAACAATTAGGCGAGCAGGAGCCGATAAGAGCACAATTCCTTTGTTAGTTACTCTGCAAAGGGCACAGACTGAATGTCTATATTTGAAGATTCAGTCTCTTTACTCTATGACATGACTTTTCATGTCAGTAGAGTAAAATCTTCCTGAATCCCTTTTCCTTTTCCTCCTAAACAGTATGCTCTGGAGAATCTGTGCTAACTTCATTACATTGTTTTTTCTGCTTAAAATATGGCAAAGCTTGTAGAAAAAAGAAAAAGTCAAGAAAACTTGGGGGGTTTTACCTCAAAAAAGGTTTTGTTTTACAAAATATGGACTTTCCTCATTTGTAACAAAGCTTAAAAAAGATGACAGGAAAATTATTTTTCCCAGCCAGCCAAAACCCCAAAATTTTTGGCATTTTTTTCTCATTCAGATCATGCTCTCCTTTAGTGATGAATCTGTTGAAGTAAGGAATTGTTCTAGGACCTGCTTCTGTTCAGCAGATGACTCAAAGCAGAACCTCACTGGTTTCTGAGCCCAACCTTCACTTGCATTGGACTGCACACCATGTGCCATCCAAAGTCCAACACAAACACTTCAAGAATCAAGGCTTTATGAAGTCTGGACCATATCTTCTTTGACAAGTAGCATATAGTGCCAAGATTTTCCATATCCTGTCCATGTGAATCAAAGGTTTAGAATTGAAAATGCATTTCACAGAATCATAGAATCACAGAATATGCTGACTTGGAAAGGACCACCGAGTCCACAAGGATCATCAAGTTGAACCCCGGGCCCTGCACAAGACACCCCAAGAGTCACACCATGTGCCTGAGAGCATTGTTCAAATGCTTCCTGAGCTCTGCCTGGCATGGCTCTATGGTCACTTCTCTGGGGAGCCTGTTCCAGTGCCCAACCACACCCTGGTGAAGAACCTTTTCCTAATATCCAGCCTTCACCTTCAACAGACCTTTGACTAACAGTCCCTTGACTAATTACCCTGCAGTGTTCCATCAAATCCATCAACTTCTCCACTACCAAGGAGGTTCGAGTCCCCAGAGAGCCTTGAGGCTGTAGTGTCTCTGAAAACAGTTGGTCTATCTCCTGCTCATTCACTCAAATACTTCATAGCCTGTTCACTTTTTCCTGTAGCTCCTTCACCTGGGGCACAGCTCCTCTGCCAGAGCACATCTTCTGCAAATGAGCTGTTTGTCAGTCCCACTCTTTGAAGAAACCTCCGACACTCCTGGCTGAAGAGGTTTTCTCATGGAAGACAGTCTTCTGCACTCCAGTATCTCTAGGTTATATTAATCACCTTCACAAACATAAAAATTCCTATTTCCTTGATGAAATTGCCATTAAAAGAACTAAATAGATAGTATCTGGTTCTTAGGGTATTGTGACAACCTTGTTCAACCAGAGCAAGAAATATCACCTTATTTCAGTAGCTGATCCCTAGGCTAAAACATGGCAAAATAAAGTGAAAAGGCTACAACTAGATGATGAACTGTCCTCAAATTGAGATTATTTAACCAGTAATTTCATGTATAATGCTGTTGTGTTTGTCTTCATTCTGCAGTCACTTCATGACTGCAGATTCCCTGAAATTCAGCAGCTTGCTTCTGTTGTAACACTTCAGCTGCAATGCAGGACATTGCCAACCTTGCCAGCCACATGTTATGCATCTGTCCAATACAAGCACTTGCAGGACAAAAAGTAGTTGCTACATGATGCCACTTGGTTTTGCTTCTCAAAGGCTTGCCAGTGCAAGTTATTCCAATTATTCCAACAAAAGTTACCTCAATTGTCTGAGTGTTGTCACTTTGGGAAAAGTATGCATCTGCAATCCCCCATAAGTGATAATGATTTTGAAAAAGCAGTGATCACTGCAATCAAAGCATTCATATCTGTTAAAAGCACAACTTGGTCTTTCACTTGTGTCAAAGCTGTTGGCACAGAATTCAAAGCACTGAATTGGCAATTCTATCAGGAAGCAAGTGCCACATAAAGCTGTAATAGCTGCCTTCATTAGCTTTTGTTGTCTGAAAATTTCCAAGTGCTTTGGATAATGTAACATGCCACATATCTGTAGAATCTGTTGGGCAGCAGTGTGACAGCCATATGCTTACGTCTATAATGTGTGTTTACCTTCATCCTTAACTAAATGTTTTCCTAAAGTATCTGTGGCAACAGAAGTGAGCTTAAAAAATTCCCACACAACTAAAATGCAGCTGAAGGCAGTGGGTTCTCTGACAAGGGGACTGAGGCCACAAGTATTCTGCAAAGATTCCTGCCCTAGCACTAATAGAGTGTGCTGTGGAGTCATGCACAGCTGCTGATGTAGCTGGAGAAGGATATGGCCAGGTTGGCTCAGCATCATGCTGAAGCAGGAATCTTGCTTCTGGTGCTGCTGCTAACTCATGTGGGTCACAAGGACTGTCTCTGCACTGCCCTTGGGTGTGACCTAGCTTGTGTTTCACTGTGCCTGTAGCATGGATCTTCTTTCTTCTGAAATATCCCTTTTTGGCTCCTCAGACATGGATGAACTGGGAGATTATGGGAGCATCTGGAAAGGGAATGCAAGCGGAGTTAGGATGAGGCATGTGTAGCTAACTGTGGAAAGGCAGGAAATTCAAACCACTTTGGTTTTGAAATGACAAGCAAAATCATTCCATGCCAGAATATATGAAGTTTGTTTTATATCCCACCTTACTGGACTCCATTAATAAAGAACAAAAATCCAGATATCATATGTTGCCAAATACTGCACTCCTCTTTCTCACAACTCTTATTCAAAGTCTGACTAACTATTAGATGTTCCTCTGACAAAGACAGTCTCTGTGTTCCAACTTTTCTGACTGGTAACACAAATTCTTTTGTTAAAATAGACCTCCCCTGTCCAGTAGTGAGGCATGATGAAGAACCTGTCCATCCTTTCAGCCATGCTTCTGTAGCAAGGAGGGCACACAGTGTCAGTAAGAATCCTGAGGATTTCCTTTTCAAAACTGAGAATTTTGTCCTCCCTTCTGCTTTGGATTTGTTCATTCTTCCTAGGAAAAAAATTACTGTTTCATTTTTCACTTTTTACACACAATGTTTGGTGTATCTTGGAGTTTGGAATCGAGAGAAAGGTCGTTACACCAAATGTTGTCATCTTTCTGCTTTAATCCAGTCCATAGGCTGAGTATGGCCTTGTGGTAGTATGGAAGAGTACTACACCAGCACACAGTGTAAAAGTCACTGCTGTTTGTCCCCCATGTCATCCATGGAGACTATTCAGCTGCAGAGGACTCTAGGAGGCAATGCTGTTAGGTCCCCACTTCACCCTCCTCACCCGAAATATTTCATAGCACATTTGGAATACAAATTTATGCTTTTGAAGTTTGCCCTTTTACAAATGAAATAGATGGGTGGAACCTGTCCAGACAGTTTTTATTGCAGCAGCACTGCTCCGTTATTAATCTCTCTCCAGACATGTCAATTGTTCCCTTTCTAGATATGATGATGGCCCTGCACATGGTGGGATAAGAAAGAGAATGGTGCACAACTCCAGCTGCCTCTCAAAGTTTCCCATAGTGCCAACAGCTGTAGTGAGTATTTCTGAGAATGAGGAGAAGTACATTACTGTTACTCCAGTATTTCTTGAGAAGGGTCTGGCTTGGCCATTGCGATCCATTTCATAAACCTTGGGGACAGGAAGGCAAATCTCTGTAGTTTGGGATAAAGTTTCTAAGTTCCTGAAAGGGTCTAGTTTAGACATGCCCCTTGCTTAGACATGGCTACTTTAAACATTGTGATCTTCCATAGACAGCCTAGGGCATCCCATTCCGTACAAGGGATGGCTCACATTCACCTTTCCTTAGATGCCAGTCTTGGGTTTTCTATATGATTGCTATAGAAACCATTTCAGTTTAGCTTACTTGCTTACATCACAGATACAAATACTTCTCAAACATCACACGAAAAGAGAAGACTTGAAAAGGTATATTTTAATATACTGGCTTGGGGAAAAAAAACTAAAACATGCAGGGGAAAAAAATGCACTGTAAATCTATCTAAAAGCAATTCACAATTGTAATGCAATGTAATTGTTTTCCAACTATTTGGAGGTTAAATTGGGCCTTTGGCAACCTGATAACTTGAGCAAACAACTCTAAACTAGTCTTAGCCTCCCCCCTTCTTTAAATAAAACTCAACTTGTAATACGGAATGTGAACTGTTTTGACTGTTAAACCATTCCAAATTGAAAACCCACTCATCATAAACGTGTTGAAAGAAGAATATATTTCAATAGTGTGGCAGACTCTTTGAGTACAGTAAAGCAGCAGTCTTCAATCAACTAGACTTTCTTTCCAGAAACAGAAAATGAAAGCCTAAGTGCCATACACATTTTTAAGTGATTTATCTAAATTGAAAGAACTAACTTTTTTGTGACTGATCATAACTGCATATACAAATGGCTATGGATAACAGGTTTCTTTCACTTTTCAAAATGATATATAACAATGTTCCATGCAGAGACCTTCTATTTACACATCTGTTCAGCACCTGCCCATAATTACTTAGTTCGTTTTTATTATTGGGCTTGTCACCATATTAATGTAGCTGTACATTCAAATTGATTGTAATTGCAAATTTCCTGAAAAAGCTTGGTTTCTGCAAGTATTTAATTAAGCTGATATCCTAAATTAAAAATAATTATGTAATTGTACTCCACTACAATAACACATACATGTCTTCCTCTACATACAAAATGGATATTTCACATAATTCATACAATATGCGGATTAATATTGTATAATTAAAGGTCAGCCTTCAACTAGAAAAAGAGGGATAATTAACTTCAGTATTTAGAAACCTGACATATTTCAATTAAGAAAGCAATTTGTCATAAACTTCATAAATCAAGTTATCAAGGAACATGTTAATAATATTTTTAATAAATAGAGATGGTAAAAGGAAGCATATTCCTTCTTGTGGTATTATTTTACTTGAGTAAATGGTTTATATAGAAAGCCTTCCATTTCTGGGTAATGAGGTCATATCTAGTATGACTCCCTAACTACCAATGTTTATTTCCATCTACTGGTTCTTTGGACATAGCTGGTACCCTCTGGTGAGCTCTTCTCTCTGATACAAAGCCCATGATGCTGCACTTGAAGCCTTCCTTGGGTTTAGGATAAATCAGGAGGTCCCAGCCCAAGAACCTGAACAGCTCCTCTCCCACCAGTGGGTTGTGGGAAGCTGGAGCACATGCTGGCTTTGCTTTCTCCAGTGGGTCTGGTCCTGGTAGCAAAGACATCACAAACATTAGCCATCTGGACACAGCTTCCACATCACTGAGTGATTGCTAAGGCAGAACTCTGGTGGATTGGCACAGTGAAACAAAACTACGTGTCAAGAATTGATTTTGTCTCGTGGGAGAACAGTGATATTTCTAGAGTTTCTTGTTGAAAGTGTAACCAAAATCCTAGAGTACTCTACCTGAGGGACAGTGAAGTATTGTAACTGTAAAAGTCTCTGGAGCTGTAATCCAAAATATTCACCCCAGAAACCCAAAGCTGCCTTTTCCCAGTTCTGTGGGGCTGTGTGAGCCCATGGAGTTTGGTGGAGCCTGGGAAGAAAAAGGAACATAGGTGAACTGACTGAAAAATAGTCAAGTTTTGGTCAGACGCCTGCTGGACTGCTTTCAACAGACTCATCAAATTCACAACTTCTGTACAGAACATTTAGTTTCCATGAGCAAGCCTTTGCTCTTGGAAGGTATCCAAAATATTTGCTCTAACACTGCTCATGCTTATCTTGAAGCAAACTGTAGGATCTGTACTCCACAATGGCTGAGTTAATCCATTCAGAAACACTAATGCCAGTGAACATATATCCACTGAACAGCAGAGCTACGATCTGGAATCGAACTCTCATAATTCAAAGAAAATGTGAAATAGGCTTTCAATTTGATCCACTGTCACTGTAAGAACTGAGAATGAAATATTTCTCCCAGCTCTGATCCAAACTGTTCAAAGTCCAGTGATTGATCTTAGAATTTGATATGAACTTTTAGTAAAAATTTTGTCTAAAGTAAATGTGCTCAGATTTTTTGTGTGTGAGGTTGGGATGTATAGCAGTAGGTAATTATGTTGCCTATGCAGTACACATCCTGAATCTCAGTTCTGACCTCAGCCTGGCTTTCTGAGAAGGCTTCTGAAATTATAATCAGAAGAAAAACAGTAGTAAGTGTTATCTAAGTGATCACTGTTCCATCTGAAAGGAAATGGCTGCAGAATTTTCTGTTTCCTTCCATTTCTTGCCTCAGTTCTTTAAGTGCATCCATAGAAAAGCTTCACTGAAATTGAAGGGCGTCCATATACAATGACAAGTTCATGCTGAAGTGTCCCACCACATTTCCAGATTATTCCTGATGAGTTATTACAGTGAGAGACACAAGAAAGGGAAACATGAGAAGGGGGTTGGCTTTCCAGCTTGGAAGACCATCTTCTTCCCCTCCATCATTGGCTCTCTTCAGCATTTCTCCATGTGCAACATCAAGTTGAAAAGGAGGAGCAGAAACATTTCTTTGTCTTGCAGTTTCCTGTCTTCTCTTACTCTGCTACTTACTTCACGTAAGATGAACATTGTTTTGCGATCCTAATCCTAAAAAACATCCTACGGCTCTGAAGGCATACTGAGTCTCTAGTTTTCCTTGCTTACCTTACCTTCCTGAACATACACTTCTCTGTTCCCCATCAGGATTTTTGTTGAGTAAATCTGGACCTGTTGAGAGGGGGGTGGGAAGGGAAGGGAAGTTCCGGGAAGGGAAGTTCCGGGAAGGGAAGTTCCGGGAAGGGAAGTTCCGGGAAGTTCCGGGAAGGGAAGTTCCGGGAAGGGAAGTTCCGGGAAGGGAAGTTCCAGGAAGGGAAGGGAAGGGAAGGGAAGTTCCGGGAAGTTCCGGGAAGGGAAGTTCCGGGAAGGGAAGTTCCGGGAAGGGAAGTTCCAGGAAGGGAAGGGAAGGGAAGGGAAGTTCCGGGAAGGGAAGTTCCGGGAAGGGAAGGGAAGGGAAGGGAAGGGAAGGGAAGGGAAGGGAAGGGAAGGGAAGGGAAGGGAAGGGAAGGGAAGGGAAGGGAAGGGAAGGGAAGGGAAGGGAAGGGAAGGGAAGGGAAGGGAAGGGAAGGGAAGGGAAGGGAAGGGAAGGGAAGGGAAGGGAAGGGAAGGGAAGGGAAGGGAAGGGAAGGGAAGGGAAGGGAAGGGAAGGGAAGGGAAGGGAAGGGAAGGGAAGGGAAGGGAAGGGAAGGGAAGGGAAGGGAAGGGAAGGGAAGGGAAGGGAAGGGAAGGGAAGGGAAGGGAAGTTCCGGGAAGGGAAGTTCCGGGAAGGGAAGGGAAGGGAAGGGAAGGGAAGGGAAGGGAAGGGAAGGGAAGGGAAGGGAAGGGAAGGGAAGGGAAGGGAAGGGAAGGGAAGGGAAGGGAAGGGAAGGGAAGGGAAGGGAAGGGAAGGGAAGGGAAGGGAAGGGAAGGGAAGGGAAGGGAAGGGAAGGGAAGGGAAGGGAAGGGAAGGGAAGGGAAGGGAAGGGAAGGGAAGGGAAGTTCCGGGAAGGGAAGGGAAGGGAAGGGAAGGGAAGGGAAGGGAAGGGAAGGGAAGGGAAGGGAAGGGAAGGGAAGGGAAGGGAAGGGAAGGGAAGGGAAGGGAAGGGGGAAGGGAAGGGGAAAAGAAAAGAAAAGAAAAGAAAAGAAAAGAAAAGAAAAGAAAAGAAAAGAAAAGAAAAGAAAAGAAAAGAAAAGAAAAGAAAAGAAAAGAAAAGAAAAGAAAAGAAAAGAAAAGAAAAGAAAAGAAAAGAAAAGAAAAGAAAAGAAAAGAGAAAAGAGAAAATAAAAGAAAAGAGAAAAAAGAAATGTAATTTACTTTTCCATAAAACTATTTTCTGTTAAATGTTCTCAACTCATTTTGTTAAAAAATGACCAACCTCAATTAGAAGCTGGTGTTTTCTTTGTCTGGGAGGTGCATCTGAAACATGGGTGTCCTGAAACGAAATCAAATAGGAATTTTTGCATGTTCAGGGATGATATTTGTTCTGGCATTCTCTGTTGTCCGCATATTCACATTAGGCTAATTTTTCCCATTTCTGCATTGCCATATACTTGGCAGGTACAGCAAAATAAACAGTAGCATAGTTAATCAATCCAATCTTGTTGGAAGGAGACTGAAAGGAGACCTTCGTTGTTGTGGAAACCTAGCATGGACAGAAAACTCCACACCTCTCTTTGCCAACAAGAATTGGTTGGAAATTCAGTGAATTGGGAAATAATAGCTATAAATACACTTATGAATTACTCACTTTCTCTCACAAACCATTTTTATTAACATACAAAATTAAAAAGTGTTAGAGGTTGAAGCACAAGCTTAAAATGAAGCATATGATTAATTGCATATTCTCTTTGGGAGATATTAATAAAAGTCTGCTTTCTCGTTGTTATGCCTGTTGCACTGCCAGGGGAGCTTATGCTCTAAACCAAAAGGACAGAGGGCTTTCTGTAAAGCAAGAGGTTTACTTCACCTTTATCTACAGTAAATTTAGATCATGGAGATATAAGATGGCTGCCTCCTGCAGACGTAAATAATGGATCTGCTTCTTATCTGCCGTTCCAAGTTCATGCAACTGAGGACAATAGATCATTTCTCTTACAGCTTTTTCCTTCCACTCAGTGCTGCCAGAAAAGTGTGATAACTCATTGTGACCTATACTTCAGGCTGCTATCAGATCAACCAAACACAGATCAGGTGATTTCAAATACTGAAAGGTAGTGCAGTGTTTTACAGAATGTATAGCTCTATGTCTGTGGGAAATAAATATTTGTCTGAGTAGAAGTGATCTTGAAGTAGACCCTAACTTGTAACCATGGCTCAGTCTTTCTTTCTTATGAGCCCACATCATCTGGATCCAGTTGAAGGACTTTTGAGTAGAGGGGAATTGTGTAAGTTTGCATTTCTTAGGCAGCCTAAGGTTTGCCTAAGAGACAAGAAAGTTCTCAGCATCTTAGACAAGGGCACACAGTACTTCGATAGCATTAAAAACAACTTCACCCAAAGGAGATGTCATTCCCATACAGCAATTTCAACCAGGAAAAGGTTTTGTCCCATTGCCCGTGTCACGTGGGCAGTCCCAACGACACTTTTGTACCTCTGAGCCTCTGCCCCAGACTTGGCTGGGGAAGGAATTCTGCCAAGAGGCAGAGCTCCAATTGCTTTCCCTTCTCCCTGACCCAGGTGGTGGGAAGAGATGAGGTAACAGACAGGTCTTTTCATCTCCTCTCTCTTTTTTTCATCTCCTCTCTTTATTGTCCTCTCTTGGCCAGGTGTTACTGAAAGGGAGGTGAGGGAAAAATGCCCTGGAGCTCAGCCCTGGTCAGGAAAGAGGAGGGAAGTGCTCTGAGTGATATTTCCATTGCAGAAGGCATGCTGTTGGATAGCTGAGGGGATGAGTAGGGGGCTACCCCCCAAGAGTCAAGTAAGAGACAGGTACACAGCCAGGAGGAGCCACCTCCCTGTAACCCCCTCCACATGCATATCCCTCAAGGTAGCTCTGAAAAGGAATTTAAAGGGCTACTCCGGACAGCCCAGAGCCTTGTGAAAGTGGCATTGTTCCAGTTCACCACAGCTTCAGGCAGAAAAGGGTTGCCTTGTCCCTTTGAAATGGCAGCCTAATGTGGCCATGATTTAAGCTGCAGGAAACAGTATCTCCTTACAATATTCCGTGCAGAACACATTTTTAGTAACTAGAACAAATGTATAATTTTAAGGATCCACTCTTACTGCATATCACTGATAAAAACTGTGTCTTTCAGGAATGTCCCATGTATTTGCCATTGGACATGACCAGTGGTTTGTCTGGCTATGGTGAGAGCATCAAATGCATGAAGGCCTCCTCCGTGTTGATGAGCATGACTCTACTTAGTCCAAAGCCAAGTCCATGAAGCACGAATACTGCACTATCACCCTCACTGCTCCCAAGCACTGTGACCAGCAAATCTGGATACAAAGCTATAAGAGCCACCCCAGACATTGCCAGGCCCACAGGTTTGCCCGTGGTCCCCAGAAACACACTTTGGCTCATGGGGCCATACTCATTGGTTTAGAGATCACTGCTTCCTCCACCAGCTGTTTCCAGGTGCCAGTGACACTGATTTAGTGCCTTTCTGTGTCATTCTCCCAGCACTAAGAATCTGACACCACCAATATTTCTTAAATGGCACAAAGCAACATACTGAGAGACAAGGGGAAATTTGAGTGTGTGTGTGTCCCTGTTTGATAAATAGCTATATTATTAATATAAGAACTTGTCAACACACTATAGATTCCACCAGTGTTTGAATCCTGGGCAGAGGAGCAGGAGAGGGATATGTGTTGGATTGAAAATATAAACCCTTAGACATGAAGAGTGGGAGGATGTGGGACTATATATCTCTGTGACATCTTGGCCAATCTTGGCAACAAACCTTTCCCATTTCTGTACTTTTACTGTACTTGAAATCCAGTGAGAACCTAATTAAAATTAATGGGGAAATAAAATATTGGGAGAAAGCAGGGCAATGTAAAAATAGAAACTCTAACACAAGAAAATATTAGGCCTCCATGAACTCGCTTAAAATGCATTTTTTTCAAATTAACATATCAAAACACTGCACTGGGACTTTCAGAAGTCTTTTGAGTGTAATATATTTTAAAGACTATGACAATAACATTTTTAAATTAATCTTATTTGACTTTTACCCCTCTGCAGAACTGGAATCAGTAGCCAATACATAATCAGCTTCCCCATTCATCTCTTTACCCCAACAGTCTCTGAAACAGGAAACCTTCTGGCCAGTGTTCAGAGGACATGATGATGGAGCAGAGGTCCTAAGTGCTTTGGTACCCACAAAAATCACTTTCCAAACCTGTCCCACTCAGTGTGTTCACACAGTTTAGTGCAAAGTGGGCAGCAGCAGGTGAAAGAATTTTTTCTATGTGGGATATATCACACTCTGTGGCAAATGTGCTTAAAACCTGATTGTGCAATATGGCTTTAGTTGTCTTTTAATTCCACCCTGACTCATGACACCATTAAGGAGGGAAGAAAAAAGATAAGCTAAGCAATTTTTTAAAAATAAGGCTTCAGACTCTGCTATGCACTCATCATAAATACATCATTATGTGATGGAGTCACTATTGGACAAGGTAAATTGGAGTGCATTAACCATGTTTTTCTATGGCTTAGCTTGTGCCTTTCTTCTTTTCCAATGTTTGTTTAGAAGATAATTGCAAGCACTTGACACATTTGTACCCTTGAGTTATTGATACAGGGTTTTTTAAGCCATAGAAACATAGTTGAGATCAGCAAATATTTAGTGAGATTTTTGTCAGAGAGGATTTTAAGCAAAAAGCTCATAGAAACTTTGTTGCTTTATATAGGTCTAAAATCTTTACAAAAAGTAGGTGTTTAATTAACAAAAATCTGTACAACCCATGGACAAGTGAGCAATGAAATGTCATTAAATTGCCCGTAGCAGACCGATGGGAAAAAAGCCCTGTAATATTATTACAAGAGTGTGTTGAGGACCCCAAAAGCATGAAAGAAGCTAATAGTTCCTATCCAAATACACCTTATGAGTCTAACTTAAGTATTTATCTCCTCTGGAGTCATCTGGGGTGCCTGGCGCCATCATGAGCTCCTATGTGCTATAGATGCAACTCAGACCATGGGTAGTTGTCTTAGACAATCCACTATCCTTGCTAGGATTCTGGTGCTCCCCAAATTCCATCACAGAGGATTTTTTTCTCTTTGTGACAGGCTGGGGACACAATTGTGAAGAGTGCAATTGAAGGCTTCATGAACTTCAGCTATCGGTTACAAAATCCCAGCAAAACTAACTTTGCTGCTGTCTTGTTTCTGTGCATGCATTATTCCTAACATGGTTTGTCCTGCAGCCCACAAGTCTTGCTGGCATTTTGAAATGCTATTTGGATGAGAAATGCCACACCTGGCAATGTGGTGATATAATACACAAATAAGTAAATTCTGAGCAATGTTCAATAGCAAGCATTTTTTATTTTATGAAGAATTCTTATTTAATGTTTTTTCTTAAAAGCAGTGACACTATGTTATCCCTAGTAAATCATTCTTGTGCTCCATAATGTCTTTTTTATCCATTTCTGTTTCTAAATTATGGAAACAAGTTTTGGAGTTCAGTGGGAGACAGATGAATGCTCCAGAATTCTGCTGTGAATCCAAAGTATTTTGTTAAACCCCTTGCACTACTTCCAAAAATGTTAGAAATACTTTCATGGCAACGGACTACAAGGGGCTGTCTTTTTCTATAAAATTCTAAACACACACACACACATATACACATATTTTCCTTCCTGATTTTCTCTTCATATGTCAAAGTTAGGCAGGAATTCTATAGCACTTAGTACTTGCTGATATAGAAATTACTGCCAAATGAATGGTTTATACTGGAATATCTCATTATTTATATAAGTATGTTACAGTATGGACATTTAATTTAGTTCTCATTCCAAACCCATGACAAGTCCCTTTGACACCTCTAAGAAATGTTTCACATATGGTAAGATAGAGCACTCAAAACTGTAAAAGGAAAAAAAAATAGAGGACTCAAATTAAAACAGAGATTTTTAAACAATCAAAGGAAATACTTCAAGCTTGTAATAACACATCTCAGCCATTTACTGTTCAATAATTTTAATGATGAATTGACATTCCTGGGGAACAAGGATAGTACAGTAGTTCTGGGGGCTGGCTATTTTCACTTCCAAAAGATGCAGGGCAAAATTTCACAGGCATTAATGGAAATGTTTTTTTGAATATGAGGAATGAAATCTTTCATGGAAGGTTCTGATTTGTTGTGATGCTGCTGTAGATCTGAGCATGAGAGAATTCAGGCATCAAGCCCAGGTACTGAGACAGCCAGGCAGGGATTTGAAACTGCACCTGCACTCCCTGTGCCTGCCTGTTACCATCTCATATCCTTTCACTTTACAAATAAAATAGTCATGTTTATCCCCCACTCTGTAAAAAATACCATTTTAGCTGAAACACATTTCTACCATAAAACTAAATCAGACTACTTGTGTAATGGAGCTGGATGGAAAGTAGCACCAAATCTTGATTTACTGTGCAAGCTAAGTGGGAAAGGGTTTGGCTTCAAAGCTGACACTTTATGCAGAGCATTTTCTCTATGAAGTGTGAGTTTGAACCATGAAGTCTGGCTTTGGAATGGCAACTCTGTGGCTACTACCCAGATTAGGAAGCTCTTCCTCAGCAAGGTGAGCAGCTCATTTGCCAGGATCGCTCACAGCAAGGAGCAGACACTAGAGCAACTCACTGTGAGGGCTAATAGGCTAAGTATAAGACTAGTAACAATGGGTTTCTACCATGTGAAAGCCTGCTGTGAACCCTTTCCATGCCTGTTTGCTTAGCGTCAAGGTACCTGAGGTGTGGGGCTTGAAGGTGAGCATGGCCTCAGCAAGCAGCCAAAGCACTCAATGACATGATTCTCTCTTGCACCACAATATTGCACCCAAGTAGGGCTGTTACGACATTTGGAGGACAGAAAGCAGCCAAGCACACTTGGGGAGCTGCCTCAGTTACAGCCAGATGGCTCTGCCAAGGCACCCCACCCTGGGGTTTCCTTGCCACATCAGGCAAAGGCCTTTAGCATCCGCCACCAAGATGAAAATGAATAGGGATGTTTGAGATCTGGCCTGGGCCAGCAATGGCCTGCTCTTGTTGTGCAGGATGGGAGTGGGCTCCAGGTCCACTGGGTTCTGTACATTTATACACATAATATATACAGAGGGAAATAGTTGGGTATCATACAGGTATTAATCAGAAGGCAGAAGTATTTTCTATCTAGAAATACTTAGTGTATAATAAATAAGACAGCAAGGAATTACCGCTTAGACAAAGACCTAAAGATCATGAAACACAATTTTTTCAGGGTGCCTTTTGTTTGCATTTTTATAAAATAAATCTTTGACAACTCTTGAAGAGCAAGGGCTTTTAGCCAACCTGAATGACTTACCCAGTGTTACCAAAACAAAGATAAAATACTCTCACCTGTAACTTCTGAAGCCTTTTAAAATCCATTTTATTCTTTCTTTCTGCAGATCTGGATCTGCCCTAACTCTCATGTGCTCTCTGCAGCCCCATCTCCACCCCTCAATTATTACAATGAGCTGCTTCCTTGACACTAATTAAAAGGACCAGGATTTTCTTCTAAGAGAGAGGAGGGGAAAAACAGGCATTTTTGTATTTTCCTCTTGAGAATATATTCTGTGTCCCTGAGAATGTGGATGCACCCCTTGCTGTCCCAAGCCCTTGCCTTTGGAGAAGCAGCCACCACCCTGGCCATCTGGGAAGTCTCCTGCAATGCACCACATTTTGCAGCCATGAGACCTACTGGAGTACATGGGCATATCTCCAGGAATACCTCTAGCCTGTGGGCTCAGCTAGCCCAGGCACTATATTTTAAGGTAATCTAGAATCTGAAATAAGGGAAGTTGTATTTTTTTCCAAGGAGGCTCATGTGTACCCCAAGCCAGTTAGTTTCTTATAAGGCTGATACTGGAATGGAGTACAAGTATGTTCATGCTAAATAGAAAATGAAAGGGGACTACCCCACATTTAATTAAACAAAACACAAATGAGTCAGTCTTTAAATCTTTCACCAGATTATTTCTCTCTTATAATGTGCTCTTTTTATCCACTGATTTGACAGTGTGTTCTTTTAAATGTAGGTATTTGATCAATGTCCCTGGGTAAGTTCATCTGGCTGATGAAACAAAACAGAAATATCTAACGACAACATCTGGCACAGGTACAAACACAAAAAAGAAAGTATTCTCCAATTTATTTTGAGATTTCATGCAAAGTACTCTGCAACAAAAACACACTACAGTTCTTCTGTTTTTTGATGTTGAAAGATTTTTAAAAGTGTAATCCACATGAAGCTCCTGCATTTCACTAGCCAAGGCTGACTGAAAAGTGCGTACTTTTAGAGGGTAACAGCACTGCTCGTTGTTACTGCTAACTTTGTGCAATTATGTAGGGATTGGGGTTTTTTTTTTTACTCTTCCTTATGGAATTCCTCTAAGTGCTTTGCCAAATCCTATGTAATGTTTAATTCATACAGCTCTCCTTTCCTCCTGTTTTTTGAGTGAAGTCATTAAGCTAAAACTTGAAATGGAAACTCATGCATCCACCTAGAAGGCTGAAGAATAAACCACAAAACAGACCTGAGCAAAGCTGAAACTGTGCATTTGAGGAATGCTGGGGTTATTCTGAATGTTTCCAAATCAGGCACAGTGTTTCTAGCACTTACAACTGGTTCTGTGTACTGTTTTTAGAGTGGTCAATATGTGTTTTAAGTATTTAGTCAATCACAAACAATAATATACTGTTGACATTTTTTCCCATTAGTTCCACCAAATTGATAAAACCAGTAGTAATTTCTATGCCTGGAAGATTCCTACTGGGTAAGATTAGGAACTATCTTCTTGCAAGAAGCACTTTCAGAATACAGAATATGTGTCAATTATTTTTACTTGGTTGCTCTGCACAAAGACTTCTAGTAGTTGCTCGGGTAGACTAGTTAATCTCTAATCCCTACTATCCAACAAGTCACATCATCTGTCTCTAGTCTGTCTGCCACAGTCCCTTCTACTGTCCAACTAAGAGGAAAAGAAATCTGATGAACTTCTATATACGGCTCTAGATTCAGTCAAGAGTGAAGAAGAGGTAAACATATTCAGAGGGGTTTTTTTAGGTTTACATCAGCAGAGGCTCTGATGTTATTAGGGAGTGTCTAACTTAGATTGAACAGTGTTTTTGCTTGCTCTAGTATATCAGAGAGAACAAGATCACAGTCCTGTGTAAATGTGCTACAGAATGTAGAAACACTGAATTAGACACAATTTCCACTTTATTTGTGCCTGAATCACCCTTGTCAAGGGCTTCTTTAGAGACATAATAGTGCAACCTGTCATTCACAGAAAGGAACACATGGAGTGTAAAATGCCCTGACTGGAATTTATCAAGAGCAGCTTCCATAACCTGCTACATTGTAAAAATGTTCACATTTTAGCATTCCAACAGAGCTTCAGGGTTGATGCCTCCAACAAATAGGAAGCACATGGCATATTAAGCTTGTTTCCTATCAAATCCACAGCTCAGTTTTAGAAGATACACATGAAGAGAAAATCCAGCCATCAACTGCCCAGGTTAACAGGCTAGGCCTTTCCTTGTGTGACTGAAAAGGGGCGTCACATACAGCAAATGGGTTTAGAAACTTTCTGTTTCTGGGGTTGAAGGGCCATCAGAAGATACCCAGAAAGTACTGTGACCAGTCAATGGCCATCTGTCTATGAAAAGTATGCAGTGTCAGAGTAAGGCCAGAAATGGGAAATTTCATGGGCAAGGTTGTTCAGCCTTTCTCAAGAAAGACACCACTTCAGGTAATCAACTTGGGTCTCTGAATCACAGACAGATGAAACATCACTAACAGCATGCTGAATAGTCACATCATTAGAATGAAATACACCTGCCTTGAACTCCACAGTTTAGACTGGATTTAAAATCCTGCCGCTTTACTTGGTTTTGACCCTAATGTACCAATTCAGACTAAACTGTATTTTTCACGCATCCAAAAGGGTGAATCTTCTCAATACGAAATTAGTATCTGAGTCCATTTCTACAAGGAACTCAAAACACAGACACAAAGGAATGGAGAAAACCAGTTCCCACTGTTTGTCATGGGATTTTCTGGTGATTCTACCTCTTTTGGGGCATACTATTTATACAGGCAGAAAAGGAGCTCACCTTTCTGATGCAGGTGAGCATGAATGCTCAATACTTTGCATTTAGGAAGAGATAAATAGCCCTGCATATGCCATAAATTTTAACTAATGAGAATCTACTCAGTCATTATCTTTCCTAAACTGACAGTAGCTTAATGCAATGCATGACAGTAGAGAGTTTTAAGAGAAGTGCAAAAAACTCCTATGCATGTTTCAAATGTATATTGTAATTTGTATTGTTCTCTGATTGTTTTTCTTCTTCTCCACTGACCTTCTAGCTCAAGTTGGTATGTCAATAAAGGTATTACAGAAAAATCTATTCTGTAGTGACTCACTTCTGCACCAAATTTTTCAACAGACAAGTTGGCAATGAAAGAATTTAATTTATACATCAATAAAGAGCATACTCTGTTTGCTGGTTTCAAATGGTCAGTAGCTCCACCACAACAGCATGTGCTTGTCAACTCTACTGAATGTTTCATCATTTGTGACAGAAATAGACCTGATTAGAAATAGACAGAAATAGAAAGAAAGAGCTATTCAGAACATTTTGTTTCAGTAAACTTCCCATTGATTTAATGAGAGGATACAGGGAAGGTTTGCACCATATTTATAAAAAATATTAAGTCTGGATACACAGACATGTGTGCATGTGTGCATACATTATATATCTATATGTATAACCCATACAGGCACACAGAGAGAAACCTTTCCTTTCTTTTCCTGGCTAACTAGTTATAGAACAAAACAGATGTTTGTAAGGTGTGAAGGCTTGAATTTATGCAAGAATTTATCCTGGGCTTCAATTCTGAGGTCTATCTGATTTTGAGCCCCTGTGGCTCCCCAAATTTAAAATAGCCCCTTGTAATGTACTGGAGATATAAGGTGTATCAAGCTGAACAAGACACAGGTCTTCTCAGATATGGGTATTTTCTCTCTATTTGCACTCTTTCCCACTTTTGTTATGAAACTAAATTCACACTCTACATGGTCAAATCAAGTACTGCTGGATTTTAGCATAGCAAATACTAGAAAGTTTTTCTCTAAAAGTTCTACTCAACATACAAACTTGTTATTAATGATTATTAGTAGATAGAATGGGTTTATTGTAAAGTTTATCATTAAAAGATAGGATTACTCAAGTTCTAACTTCTAATGGGAGTTTGGAGGGCAAGGGTTGACCTTAGGAAGTAAGGTCATATGGTTCTTTTGATTTGTTTACATGAAATGGTAAGGGTTCTGCTGATTATTACAGAAATCTGCACTCTCCTTTTTGTATGTTAATGGAAAGTTTTTAGAAGGAAATATTGAGAGTTCTGCACCTAAAACAGATTTTATAAAACTATACGTTCTTGGCAGACTAGTTAGACATATTTAACTTATATGTGTCTAATCTGTATTTTTACAGGATTTCTCTATCCAACAGTTCTGCTAGCTGTACATTAATTCCATGCAGAAACACACACATCTGGGTGTTAACTTTTGTACAAGATTTGATTGGTTGCATATTTGCCTGTGAATTTTCAGATGTGGGCAAAGAAAATATTATTTCTTGGGGACTATATAAGGAAACAGTTTAAGTCTTCACATGACATCATATTGTTCAGCATCAGATTATCAACCTGTATCAGCACACTGTACACAGCAATTAGTTGTTCATTCATTATATGGCAAGAAATGTGCCTGCTTCATCAAATTCTGCATATCATGGTCTTTTAAACTTTGCAGCTTCTATAGTACTTTAAAAGTGCCCTTTATGCTCAAAATGATTGAGCAAGATACAAGATACACATTAGGGGTCTCCAGAGACCAAATAAGATTTCTCAGAAGAAAAATAAATACTTACATGTGCTTAATTAATGAAGGTTACATAATATCAACAATATCTCAACACCTTCAGAGTCTTGAGAGACTAGCACAAAGGAAATACACACCAGGGACAAGATCTTGCACTTCTTAGATGCTTTTAACATATTCTAAGAGATGCAATCAGTGACATAAATGTTCATCTTTTTATAAACAAAGAACAGAATCCATTTAAGAGCCATAATTTTATAAGAATTAATAATAATGTGACTTCTCTTCCTAAAATGCTTGCCTGACACTGAAGAAGAAAGGTTTATGGATTTTTCAGGAACCGTTCCTTCTTGTGGCAATGCTAGTCCCATAATACTGCCAAGATCTGTGCTGTCCTAGCCTGTCTGCCGCTCTGTGTGCCAGATACCTAATTGGTAGACAACTCAGAGACGTTCATCAACACAGTTTCAAACTTTTACTTTAATAAACCTCCTTCTACTTCTTCTCTTATGGTAAATCCTCTTTCCCCCACCCCCCACCCCTAACTACTTCCAACCTTCCAATAGTCTCTCCCCTATCTGAAGACTTCATCTTGTTTAAGGCTAGAGTCACCCTGGGCTAGCATCCAGCAATCTCTGGATCATTTGTGATGCCTATACCCTCCACTGGGATGCTGCAGGGACCAGGCTTGGACTTCTTAGTTTGCATTATTTGTTCATTCTTTTTGCCCTGATCCTTTAAATTAATGGCCCCACCTTCATCCTCAATACTCAAATGTCTCAAAGAACAGTTTGACAGACCGAAAAGACCCTCTTCAGACACATCCCTCTCCTTGATGTACTCATACCACTCATTCACCCCTGCCAGCCAGAAATCTGGCATCTGGTTTGGCACTGAGAACATTTCCTTCCCTTATGTGCATTAAGCATGCTCATTACCTTACAGCTTTCACGTTATAATTCACATAACTCATCCGATTACGCTTCTTTATTTCTTCTCTTCTTGAAAGCTGAAGCTCACTTCATGATAATATTAAGTCCCAGTTCTCAGACTTCTTCAGTGCATGACAAATGCTGCTGCTAAACTCCTTCCACTTAAAAATAAACAGAAACTTATCACCCTCACACACAACTGTGTTTGTTTCAGGATGTAGATTTAATTTTAAAAAAAGGGAAAAAAAGAGAGAGAGAAATCTCCTTGTTCTTTAAAATTCTCCCTAGACTTTGTCCAGCTTGTCTTATATGATTGAAGTGAAAGAGTTCAAAATTAAGGTAATGTTTGCCAGGCTAGTGTGTGTGTAGTGTGTGTGTGTGTGTGTGTGTGTGTGTGTGTGTGTGTGTGTGTGTGTATGTGTGTGTGTGTGTGTGTATGTTTGTGTCTGTGTATTTACACACTTTAAAGAGTAATTTCCTTATTGTTTTCTGCCCACGGCAGGTAACAGACATAGAAAAATTGTAGTTACACAAGAATCCCATGTTTTGCTGCTCAGTATCACTCAATGAAATCTTCAGCCCTATGCCTAGTATCAGCTTCTTCAGCAAGCTATGGTGTGAATGAAACAACTAAAAATTACTGCAGCAGTGATTAAACTCTGTTAGAAGAATGAAGAATTTCTGAGTCTCAAGACGGTGCGAAGTTTAGTCCCATTTTGCAAAGGTATTTGAACTATGTCTCTATTGCTAAATGAAATAGGGCTGAAAACCCCTCTCCATTCCTGAAGCTAAGTGGCATTTGTCACTAGGTCTTTGGGTCATTTGGTGCCTCTGTGTTTAAAAAAAAAAAAAAAACAAGCAACAAAAAAGCAACTACTACTTGTGAAGTTCTAGTTCTGAGTATCAGAGATAGTATAAGGGAATGCTTTGTTCAAGCGATATTTTCATAACAGGAAGCTAAAGGAGGGAGAGGACTGAGAGCATGGAAGGGACAGCAAAAACTTCTGGAAGAGTGTTGGGGGACTAGAATAGTGCAGGACAGAGGGAGCCAAAACAGGTGCCATCTGGTACAATCAAAGTTGTGCCTGGTTGCATGGTAGCAGGCAAATGGTGTGCTTAGCTCATGCCCCCTCCTTGCACTGTGTAGCATCAATGTTTGCTGCCATCAACATCTGTTTCCAGGGGAGATCTTGTGCCCTTAAGCACCTTGTGCACACATGATTTGGATGTTGGAAGAAATACAGTGTGGGTATGGTAACCCAGCAGCAGATTATTTCTTAACCAGTGCAGTATACAATGTCAGTCCTCCCTGCTGAAGTGACCTAACTGACTAAAACCAATTCAGTGTTCAATGGGTTGGCCTTTTCTGTATCTTAAATAAGCAACAAAGTCAATCTTACTCTAGTAATAAAGTCCTTGTTATATGGAGAATAAAACTGATTTTTAAAAAAATTAAAAGGGATACCAGGTTTTTCTCTGGGATGTAAAAGGCCCACAGCGTATTTGAGCTGATTCAAGAACTTATGAAATAAACTGGAGAAGATGTCAGAGGACAGACTCAGAATTAACTCAGCAAAAAAGAGGCTGAAACAATCCCTAGAGGAAAATAGAAAACACTGTCACAGCGTTCAGAAGTAGCAAATTTTCCACTGAAAAGTTGATCAGTTTTAAATTGTTGTATAAACCATCTAGCTCTCCACAAAGCTGTTCCTGTAGCTTTGATCTGTACACAAAACTTCTCAGAAAAATTGCGAGACATGACAAGCACCTAAATTGCCCTTAGTAATTTCTGCAAATAAGCCAATTTACTTATTTATTACAAGAGCTGCTCGGAGTTGTAACAAGCTGAAAGCATTTTGAAAAGCTATGAAGTTTCCCTTACAACAGATAATTGTTTTAGTTGATACTGTCTGGTTTTTTTTAATTTTTTTTTTTCCAATGGCAAATCACAGCAATTATTTAGAAGAAAAAACCCCCCCAAACCTGAACACACTGCAGCTAAATCCATCAGTATTTGGCATTAATATTTGTGTGTTACTTGCTAACACTACGTTACATTTCAGTTTGCCTCAATCTTGCAGAATTTAAAATATGGTTATGTTTATGAGCATATTAAATAGCACAGACCATGGAAGATCTTACACGAGCTCTTTCAACAGTGAAGGGGAAAAGTTTACGCATCTGTGTACTGTGCTTTGTCCCTAAATCTTGGCAAGGATACCTGTGTCTGGGATTTTAGAAGTTTCACTTTCTTCCCTTGCCATGGACGCAGAAGAAGAAGGAATCCCCAAAATCCTCTTGCATCATTATGCACCAGGAAGGGGACGTGAATTCCGCTCACTTGCAGGTAGGCAGGATAGTTGGAGGCTGCTGCTGAGGTAAGGGATTCCTTGTCTTGGCTGTGACATCTGTGAATCATCTTTGACAGACTGCGGAAGACTACCAGGCTTAATCTATCTGGAAGACCAAAGGACGTTAAGGACGAGCCTTGTTTCCTCTCAGCAGCCACCGGAGCTGAGTATTAGAGCCCTCTAGTGCGGTCTCTCGGAGTGAATCCCCGCCTCCAGCCCGTGGGGACGGAGGAGTCTCTTTCCTTCCTCGGGGAGAACCGAAATTCCCTTTTTTGCCGCAGGACATGGCCGGCGCTTTGCTCCCTTTGGGTAAAGGTCCCGCGGGAGCGCCGGTTCACCTGCGCCGCCGCCGCCTGAGCGCTCCGGAGATGCGGGAGGTGCCCCCGGCCCGGCTCCCCCCGGCCCGGCACCCCCCGGCCCGGCTCCCCCCGGCCCGGCTCCCCCCGGCCCGGCACCCCCCGGCCCGGCTCCCCCCGGCCCGCTCCCCCCGGCCCGGCACCCCCGGTCCGGCACCCTCCGGTCCGGCACCCTCCGGTCCGGCACCCCCCGGTCCGGCACCCTCCGGTCCGGCACCCCCCGGTCCGACACCCCCCGGCCGCTGCCGCTGCTGCTGCACCGAGGGTGCCTGTGCTCGGACCCCGCGGCAGGGATCGCGCACACAGGGCAATAGCGCTGCGGCCGAGCCCCCGAGCTCTCTGCTGCCTGGGGAGGGACGGCAGGAGGGAAGGGAGGGCAGCATCTTCCTAAAAATACTCCCCGGTCAAATCCCCGTGAGCCAGGGATGGAGATGGTAACAAAAATGCCTTGAATCGGTAGGAACAGTGAACAATCTTCGTGCTTTCCTCATCATCTTGGAATAATCAGCGGAATTAACCGAGGTCGAGGAAACCGGCTCTTGGGTTAGTTGTGGGAGGCTGTGAGAATAGGGGGCAGCCATTAAAAGAAACATGATCGCTATTCATCAACTCGGAAGAGGGGAAAGGAGGAGGGAAAAAAAAGAGACCTTCGTGGCTGGACCTCATACCAACCTGGTCTATCTCTGATCAAGAAGATCCTTGGAAACAAGAAGTTTACCAATATTGTCAAATTGATGCTTGTAGAGTGATTTAAGTTGTCAATCCCGCAGAAGCCCACCAGAAGTTTAGATTCAATACCCTGCATTTCTGACTAGTTATTGCAAATCCCCTAAGGCAGAAAGCGCTCTCTCTCTCTTTATTTTAACCATATGTGCCTTTTGTTGTTGTTGTTGTCTTGTCTGTTAGCTGTACGCTGTGTGCCGAGAGAGTCCCCTTGTGCCGCGGAGCATCTGAGGCGGTCCCCGCAGCCGGGAGTGGGGCGGGGGCTGGGTGGGCACCGGCCCGGCCCCCCCGTCTGCTCCCCCTGTCCTCCCCACAGCCGACTGTGGACTCCGCGGGATCTCTGGGAACACCCCAAACAAATATCCATGCTGGGGGGGAACGGCCGGGAGGGTGCTGATGGCAGAACTGGGTGAAAACTCTCAGCCCCTCGCCCGAGATTGAGAAAGAATAATATAAAAGTAATCAGGACCGGCCGCATTAATCGGCTGTGAGGGGGGGCGGGGAGGCTATCGTGTTTCGTGGGGAGCTAGGGAGGTTACAGCGCCTTGAGCTGGGGACATAGTGCCACCCCTAGGGTCCCATTTCACCAGGGGTGGCCGGGAGACGGGAGCTGGAAGATTTACCGAGGCCGACGCAGTCACGTCCCATCAGGCCCCATCTCCTGATTAATACGTCTCTCTCCTGATTAATACGATTTTACTCGAGCATCTCAGGTCCATCCGGCGGGGAAGCGGTTCCGTGTGGAGAGGAGCGGCGGAGCGGTGGGAGCGGGAGCGGTTCCGTGGGGCAGAGGCTCCGTGGGGCAGAGGCTCCGCTCCCGTCGGCTCCCAGCAGAGTCGCCCCAGTCCCCAGCACCCCGCTCCCCGCCCCGCACCCACCAGCGTTCTCTTTCAAGCGGAGTTTGTTAGCTTAATCGAGTTACCCGCTACATATCTGAAATCCTTGACCCGTCCCCTTGAGGAACGGTGCATTGCGCGCAGCAAGCAAAAGCTTTGAATTATTCTTTTCTTCCCAAATCAGGGAACAACAAGCAATTGTTGTTGGTCTTAATTTAGTTATGTGCAGTGATCGTCTCCCGTGCTTTCTTTATTTCAGTTGAGACAGAAACTTAGTTTCATCTGTGATGGGATAGATTCGGGTTTTAAACAAAACTCAAAAATAAATAAAAGAGTGAATAAATAACGTGAGGGCGGGGGGAACAACCCGTGGATCCGGGTTGCAAAACTCCCTCCGGGAATCCCGGGTGAGCTTTGGCCGCCTAAAGAAGCCCTAGTCCCAGCACGGAAAAACTTGTGAGCCCGGGGAAACTGAGCTGAGCCCCCGGGTTGAAGGATGTGGGGCAAGTAGGCCCAGTATTGCGGCAAAGGTCGCTATGATGCCTTTAAATAAATAAATAAATAAATAAATAAATAAATAAATAAAAACCTAGCCGAAGTAGCAGCTTAATTCCAGAAGGTTTTCGGTCTTGGTAAACCCCACCGGTTTTAAGGGGAAGGCATAATGCAGTCCCACCAAAAGGAAAGAAAAACTAAAAAAAAAAAAATACAAAATACAAAAAAGAAAGGTAAGAAAGAAAGAAAGAAAGAAACGAAAACTTGGAGTTCTCTGTCATTTTGGTTGCTCTCCCTACAGTCATTGCCACGGCAGTGGACATCTGCGGGGAAGATGTGCTTCCTTCTGGCATGTGAAAGTCGTAGGGTTTATCATTTGTTTGCAACCCCTGCCGATAAAAGCGTCCTTGGAGGTGGTCCTGTATCTCTGCCGAGCCCACGGCTGGCTGGCAGAAGAGGACGTGTCCAGAGCCCTGCGAAAGTGGGTGACAGGTCTGTCCTGAGCCCAGTTCGGTGAAAAGGATGAGGGGCTCCGCAGACGCAGTGGTCGAGGAGGCTGGCGGAAAGGTGTCAGGCAGCTTGGGTGAATTGGCTCCCGTGTTTAAGGAACAATGCGGGCCTGCAGCCTTCCCATACAGGCTGTTGTCTACCAAGGGACGGTGAAGGCAGAGCCCAAAAAGTCATTTCCAGACAACTGCAGATCATCATCGGCACTTACTCGTGGGCACGGAGCAGTTCTGTGCAAGGAAAGGCTCCTCGGAAGAAAACCGCCCGCCCGCCCGCCCCCCGTTCCTCAGCCAGTCTGTGTCACAGCTAATGAAAGGAGCCTGGCAGTAAAAAACCACCATTTTATTTCACTCATGTTTCCCAGAGATTGTGTTGACACTGACGGCCTCGCACGCTGCTGCGCCGAGGGGTGAGGCGCTTCCCGAGTGGGCCCTCGGCAAAGTGACAGCCGCGCCCGGACCGGGGTGAAGCCCCGGCCTTCTCCGCCCAGCGGCAGCGGAGCCGAGCAAAAATTCGGGTCGGCTCAGCTGAAACTTTCCACGACAGCTAAACGGGGGAGAGCTGGCGGCCGCCAGGCGAAACGATCTCGTCGGTCCAAGGGCAAACGTGAGCAGGCGATTCGCTCCTCCTGCTCTGAAATATAATGGCAGGGAACGAGAGCCTTCGCAAATGCCAAAAAAAGCTCCTCTCCGATCGCCTGTTTCGCTCGCAAGGCACTACAATTCGGTTCGCCCCGTGCCGCGGCTGTGCAGCCAGTATCTGCTCTGACTCCTAGCACGTAGGAAAATTTTTCCTTTCCCTAAAGATAAAAGCAGTCATGCAGAATTTGGATCCAGATGTCACTAATTTACGATTGCTCTAGGACGCAAGCTGATACAGGGTGCCCGGGAAGGGGGTAGCCCTGCCTCTGCCCAGCTCTCTGGGAAAGGAACTTACATTACGTGCAAGCTGCAGCCCAGCCAAGGCAGGCTAAAGTGAAAGCGCCTACGGAGGAGCTGGGGTGTAAACACTGTACTTACATTTTAGGGTGCTAAGAATACTCTTTTTAGGGTCTAAATCTATGCAATGGGTTTTGAAATCTCCTTTCCAGCTAGGGCTGACAGCTGCTCCCGTTCAGACTCAACCACTGTGGTTGTGAGATAGAAAGAGAGGAAGAGGAGTCAGGTATACACCTAAGACCGAGCATGGTAGCGGGGAGGCGGGAGACACAGCTCAGACCTCGCTAGCACTTTTCATTATTTCTACGGTCCCCATTGCGGGAGGCAGCGGAAGGCACACGGTGTGTGCGCGCAGAGGTCGGGGACGGGAGAGGGGGTCTGTGTTTTTGTTGCCGTTTCTGCTCAGAGCAACCTTTGAAGCGGCGCGGTTGTCCCGTCCCGTCACTGTTCGCTACAGCTGCGGCTGTGAACTACTCAGCCGCCTATGTTCGCTGGGATCGGGATGCTTTCGTTTATGAATCCTGCAGAGAACGGCCTGAATCGAAGCACTAAGCGGTCGAGAGCTCATTTTGTAAAGGAACGGAGGGAGCATCATGCGAGGGGGCTTTACCGACCGGTCACCAACATGCCCGATTTTTTTTAAACGAATTTGAGCTGTTCTTTTCTCGACCAGAAAAAGAAGCCTCTATTTTCCGTCCCCAGAGGATCCAGGGCGGGAACCGCCCGCTTGCCACTGTTTCCTTATGGCAGCACTCGAGAAAAGGCCGGACGGACAGGTAGGAGGACGACGCAGCTTGTGGACCCGAGACATTACGGACGTACGCCGCGGATATGCGCAGGCATTCGGACATGCTGGGAGCTGGACACGGTTGATCCGCTGCTCCCCTACCCCGCCCTCTTCCTCCTCCTCCTCCTGCCGCCCTCCCCCGCCGCATTTCCCCCGGCCGCAGCCCTGGCGCGGCTCCTCGCCGGGAGCCGCCGCCGCCGGGCTCCGCGCCGCCGCTCCATCCTCGCCTTCCCCCGGGGACGGCCGCTGCGCCCGCCCGGACCGGCACGGAGGCTCGGCCCGCCGGCCGCGAAGGCTCAGGCTGCGAGGCGGCGAGCCCGCAGTCCGGTCTCTTGTGGCTTCGCTAAATCCCTGACGCGCCGGGGCGGCTAAAAAGGTACCGTGGCAGGAGCCCACAATTGCAGAGACTTCTCCTGTCAGGACTGCAAATACCGTAGAAAGCGCTTGTGGGATGAATTATTATTCCTCAGCAAAAGGGTTAACAGTCCACGTTTCCATAACAGTCCATGGAAACTACCCCGAGTTTGTGGCCGGGAGGCTCCTCCCGAGTGCCCTCACCTGGGCGATCCCCGGCGCCAGCCTCCGCCCCGGCGGTCCCATTTGGCCGCCACCCCGTGCGCCGCTCCCGCAGGGGCACCGCGGCTCCCTTCACCCTCTCATAGCACCCTCTCCCTCGACCTTGCAGCTGGCACAAGCTCTCTCCCTCGCCTTTCACTTTGTGTAGACCGACAAGGGACGGGAAATTATGCGGGTCCCTGCCCCTCAGAGTCGGTAAACTTAAAAAGCGGTGTGCAAAGGGCGCGCGTGGGTGATACGGGTCCGTTTAAACAAGCGAAGTGTTTCTGACTTTTACACTTTTGCGCGTGTTCTTCTCCTGGACGAAACACTCCGACACGCTCTGGTAAGCGAGTATAAATAAATGTCCGGCGTCCAGTGATCACAAATGCCAGCTCCCTCACCCCGAAGCGCGGTGGGGCACGGCCAGCGATTCATGGAGAGGCAGTCCCTCTCCGGCCCCGTATCATCGTGCCTTCTTCTCGCTCCCGGGCAGGTACGAGAAACGTGTAATGGGATCCCAGGTCACGAACAGGGTCTCCATTGTACATGAGAGGCCCCTTCCTTATAGAACTCTCCAACAGTGGTTACTGGGCGCTGGGGAGAGGGGTTATAAGGGAACCCTTTTAGGAAAAAAAAAAAAAAAATTCTGCAAGGCCCGGAGACTGGCTTTTTCTCCCACCGCAGCCGCGGGTGTCAGGGACGGCAGAGCCCGCTGTCCGGAGCGGCGGGGCCAGGATGGGGCTGCGGGATCCAGACGGGGCTGCGGGATCCAGACGGGGCGGCGGGGCCCGGCCGGGACGGCGGCTCCGTCCCGCCGCGCAGCAGTGCCCTGCGGCGAGGAGCAGGGGCCCGAGCTCCGCGCTCCCGCTCTCCCCCGACGGGCGCCTGCAGCGTCAATCACGACGGAAATTTCTCCCTCGCTAGCTAATATCTCAGCTCGCAGGGCCGCCTCTGAGTGGATCTGAGCAATCTGTCAACCCAGCCGGGGAGCCACCTCAAAACAGATCGGGTTACTCCTGATTGACAGCGTCACCATGGCAAATAATTTGACTAAAACTATTGTCTTCTCCTGGCAGTCCCCGGGTCAGATAACCGGACCAATCACAGCGCGGATAATCACTTTTCATGCCAGCTTAGAATAATATTATTAAAAAAAAAAAAAAGAGAGAGAGAGAGAGAGAAAGGGGGGAAAACTCCGAAAGGGAGAGGAGCGAGTGAGCAGGGCTTTACCACTATATTATATGGGATCTGGCGGTGGGGGGTGGGGGGAAAGCAGGGAGATCCCAAACCGGCGGCCGAGGGGGGTGGGGGTGTGAGAGCCGCGGCCGCTGCGAGCGCTGCAGATAGGAGACAAAAGAGGCACGAAGTTACTCTCGCAACTTGGACTTACAAAAACGAGGCAGCGGCCGGGGGGAAAAGCCGCCCGCGCTCGGGCTCTCGAGACTTTTTTCGTCGCTTTTCGCATTTTTTCCCCGGCTCCCGCGACCGCCCCGGGGCCGGGCGCCGCCGATGGCCGCGGCCCCCCACGCCCGGCCGTGACGCCCAAGCGGGCCCCGCCGGGCGCCGCCGCCCCGGGGCCGGCCCCGCATGCCGGGCGCTGCTCGCCGCCCCGCGCCGCTCCCCTCTATGCGGCCGTAGGGCGCGCGGCGCGGCAGGGCTCACCATGTCGATGCTCCCGACTTTTGGCTTCACCCAAGAGCAAGTGGCCTGCGTCTGCGAGGTGCTCCAGCAAGGAGGCAACATCGAGCGGCTGGGGCGGTTCCTCTGGTCCCTCCCTGCCTGCGAGCACCTCCACAAGAACGAGAGCGTCCTGAAGGCCAAGGCGGTGGTGGCCTTCCACCGGGGCAACTTCCGCGAGCTCTACAAGATCCTGGAGAGCCACCAGTTCTCGGCGCACAACCACCCCAAGCTGCAGCAGCTCTGGCTGAAGGCGCACTACATCGAGGCGGAGAAGCTGCGGGGGCGACCCCTAGGGGCGGTGGGCAAGTACCGGGTGCGCCGCAAGTTCCCGCTGCCCCGCTCCATCTGGGACGGCGAGGAGACCAGCTACTGCTTCAAGGAGAAGAGCCGCAGCGTGCTCCGAGAGTGGTATGCCCACAACCCCTACCCGTCCCCCAGAGAGAAGCGGGAGCTGGCTGAAGCCACCGGCCTCACCACCACCCAGGTCAGCAACTGGTTCAAGAACCGCCGGCAGCGGGACCGCGCCGCCGAGGCCAAGGAAAGGTACGGCTCCCCACGGCTCCTTACAGCTCCCCCGGCGCCCGCTGCTCCCCGACCCCGGTGCTCATCCCGAGCCTATCTGCCCCGGCCCCGGCTGCGGAAGGCCTGCCGGGAGGGGACGGGCTCTCCGCCTCGGGAGCGCCCGGAGAAACAGAGGCGAGCGAGCTGGGCGCTCGGTGAAGGTGTCTGTCCACCAAAAGCAGCCCCGGGAGAGGCAGACGAGACCCATTCCCCGCCGACTCCCTACTCCCCGCATAGCCGGCGCTGCGGCCCCGGGGCAGCCCCTGCTGCCAGGGATGCTTCACACGGCCTGCGGCGACTCCTGGTTAAGCAGCGTTGCCGCTTCCTCCCCGCCGCAGCCCGGCGTGCAGCCCAGCCAGGAGCCGTGGCCGGAGGTGCCCATGCTTGAGGCCGGCGGCGGCGGGACTCAAGAGCAGGGGCTCCGTGCCCTGCACAACTCATAGCGTGTCCTTGCGGGTTACCCCGGTGCAGAAAAGGGCCAGCCGGGGTCAGCCGGCAACGCGTGGGTCTGAACGCTGGTAGCAAATATGTCCTCTGTCCTCGGCTCCTGGCGTGCGGCCGGAGACCTGGACAGGGACTGAGTGGAGCAACTTGCGGCCTCGCTCATGACATTGCAGTTCTTATTCGCTACCCAGCAAGGCGATCATGAACGCACGTAATAGGTGTATGATCTTAGGCCGAATGTGATTCTGCACCCGTGTTTTTCACGTTAAGTGGAGTGAAGGGACCATGAATCGCCGGGATGAGGTTAATGCCTACATCCCTGGCTATTCGGGTTGATTTCTCCATCAGCAGTCCCTGTGCCTTAGGAAGACGTTTTGAAGAAGCAGAAAGGGTCCTCTTAATGTGTTCGCTAGCTCATTGAATTGCCCGGTCCGTACAGGCAAGAGATCGTATGATCTCTTGGTTGATTAGCGGAGCAGAATCCTGTAGATCCGTGCCTCCGAGGAGGATTCTTTCTATCTTTGGTTTCTGCCAACTGTGTTTTGGAAACGGGCAGAGCCGCGGCCGCGCTGCTGAGCAGCCCGGCAAATTCGGGCACAGATTTGCTCTATTCATTTCCCGAAACCGTGCTAGCGCTTTAATTTTCCTTCAAATCCTCACAAGTGTTGGTTTTACGAGATGTTAGAGATCCTTTTTATTGCTGATAGCAGGGACTCACCTTCAAATATCCAAAGGAAATGAAGGTTACATTTATTCCATTCCTCTCTCTCTTTTTTTTTTTTTTTTTTTTTCCCGGGGAATCAAGTTTTAAAGGTCTCCAGAGACAAATAATATTTTTGACATTGAAAAATACACTCAACCTAATATTACACTCCAGGCGTTGGAAAACAGACCGTTCATGGGCTCGCCATCCACTCAAGGAAACCTGTTCAAACAGAGCTTTCTTGTCTATTTTTATTTTTTTGGCACTAAGTGTGTCCAGCCACATCCTGCAGCCCTTAGTGAGGAAAACCCGTCAGTGCAATAGCTTAACTTCTCTCGACCAAATCCTGCAGGATAGGGCCCCTCTGCCAGACAGTGTGTTACAAAACTTCCGCAGAAGCTTTTAAATATGCTTGCACTGCCTTCAATGTTTCAGGCAGAACGGTGTCTAAAGTATTTCTAAGAGGGCTGTGGAGGCCGTATAAGCCTTGCCTGGACGGCAACACCGACCCCTTCTTTCCACTCACATCTCCTGCAAAAAAAAAAATAGATAGATAGATAGATAGATAGATAGATAGATAGATAGATAGATAGTAGATCTGCAAGGGCTTGGCCCGCCTCCAGCGATTTCTTGGTATTTAACCGGTGATGAATTCGAAACTGCGTCCTGCCTTTCCGAGCCTTTGTCGGCAGGCGCACCGGTGGTGCCGCTGCCCCCGCCGCGGAGCCGTGCGGGGCCATCCCGGCTGCGCCCGGGAGGGGACGAAGGAGCAGCGGCGGCCGTGCCGAGCATTTCCCGAGAGGGTCGGGGAAAGCAGCGGGTTAACTCTGTTCGCTTACCTTATCGTCCATATTGGGCTATGTCTTGAGTTTGAAGCTCAGAGCGAGGGTGGGAAAAAGAGCATGTCCTGTTACTTAAGCAAAAGACTTTCCCTCCTGGTGTGAGGGTGGCTGTTCTGCTGCATGGAGCCATCCTGCCTGCAGCTCGCCGGGCTCTGGCCTTCTCAGGAGAAATAATGGCTGAACACCTCTTCAGCTCCTAGAGCAGTTTTAAAGATTAAAAAGTCAAAAAAAGTATATATATGTATATACATGTATATATATTTTTTTTTTAATAATGTCTTTCTCCTTTCCCGTCCTCCCCTCTCCTCACGCTGTGAAAACCCTTTGGACGCAGAAAATCATGGTTTGGCAAAGTGACACTTTCCGCTGGGCTAGTGGGAGACTGTTTATAAGCTCAGCGGACCTTAGACCTAAGTGCCAGATGAAGAGGCCTTGGAGGTTGGCAGAGTTTTTAAACCTGCTGTTTTTGCATTCCCCTCCGCTCGCTGCTTCCCGGAGCCAGGTCCCCGCCGTCCCCGCTCCTGCAGTGCGCACCCCGGAGCGATGGCCACATGGTGATTTCCCTCCCTCTTTTGTGTTTCCTATAGGGAAAACAACGAGAATTCCAACTCCAACGGCCACAACCCGCTCTCGGCGTCAATGAACGGGAATAAGACAGTTTTGGGGAGCTCAGAGGACGAGAAGACGCCGTCAGGGACCCCGGATCACACCTCCTCCAGCCCCGCGCTGCTGCTCAGCTCCAACCCCGGGCTGCAGCCCCTGCATGGCCTGGGCCACCCCCAGGGCCCCAGCGCCATCCCCGTGCCCAGCGCCGATCCCATGCACCACCACAGCTTGCAGGACTCCATTCTCAACCCCATGTCATCTAATTTGGTCGATCTGGGCTCTTAAAACAGTGTACACGCTCCCTCCTTTGTGCCAGCCCTCCCTTACTCAATTTTTTCTTTTCTTCCCCCCCCCCCCCCCCCCCCCCCCCCCCCCCCTTTTCTTTAATCCTACCAGGGACTTTGAAAGCAATGACAAACACCTTGGTGGATGTGTTGTGCCCTTTGGCAGCAGGCTGGCTGCAGGTTTGCAAGGCAGTGGACTCCGCTGTGGGTAGCTGATGTTGTGAAAAACCTTAAGGGTTGCTTACAGGCGTTTTCAGGTGTGTAAGGACTGCTGGACAGGAGCCGTGGTTTCCACGGCAGGCTGTAAAGCTGATCGGTGTTGCAGCTCATTCCAGCCTTAACTTCACAAATCTCTCAGTGGTGTCACTCGATCGGGCCGGTCTATGTGGGAAGAGGCACATCGTAATATTTTTATTTTTTTCGGGGCATGGGGAAGAAAGGGGAACGCAAGGCTGTTCTTGCCATGCCTGTTTGAAAGTTACACATCGCTCCCGTTATTCCTATTGTAGTTATGTATCCGTGGCAGGTGTACGATGTACAATTTCAACTAAGAATACAAAAGTTATAGTCAAGATATAGCAGCAACACGCGCTCTAGGCAGACTCTGTAACCTTCTTGTAGCTGATGCTGTGCAGAGAGACAGCTTCTTTGGCCTTGTCCATGTGGTGCTTTCGCCATTTGCTGGGTGGGAAAGGAAGGGATGGCCCAGCTGGGGCCGAAGGAAGGCAGAGGTAGATTTTCCGCTCGGTATGCAAAGCGGGCTGGAGAGGGCTTTAAAAAGAAAACAGGAATTGCTGCTCAAGTTTAGACCTAAACGACAGTATCAACCGCACTCACCTTAGTTTTGTTTATTGTTTATATTATGTGAATACATTCTTTGGAAAATATTTCTGCTTTTATTTTATAATAAAATTTAGAAATCTAACTCGGCGTACGGCTGCTTCACTCGCCCGCGGGGTGTTCTCGGGCTCGGTCCTGAGCGGAGCGGAGCGGGCGTCCTGGTGGGGCCGCCGGGGACGGCGGTGTCGGGTGGTCAGAGCCCCGCCACCCTTCCCTTGCCGGCCCGGTCCGGGGAAGAGCCAAGGGCACGGGGAAGGACGGGCGGTGCGGACCCTGAGGGAAGAGGAGAGGTCGCCCACCTGCTTCCCGAGGGCACGGCCGTGCAGGACTTTTCTTCCCCGGTGTCCGCCTGCCCCGACAAAAAGCCGCCCCCTCTCCCCTCCTCTCTCACCCCGAGGGCGGGTGGGCAAACCGAGCGTGGCCGGACCCCTCTCCGGGGTCCAGCACGGCTGGGCTTCAAACGCCTTTCCGGCGCCTGCGGGATGCTGGGAAAGGGATTTCTCTATTCCTCTCCTTTTTCTTTCCTTCTTTTTAATTTCCTTTCCTGTAAGCACGGTGTGGCAAAAGAGACAGGGAGGCTGCTTGCAAGTTTGCCCCATTAAAAGAGCTCAGAACTCTTGCAGCTTGCACACTCGCTCTTCGTCTTTGCTAGAAGCCGAATGTGTTATGTGCTTAAAATGTTCTCATAACTTGCAAACAGTTTTATACCTCCATTTTTGGTCTTCTAAAATTTTCCTTTAGAATAATTTTCTTGTGAAAAATATACCGAGAAAAAGATACGACTTCAAGCGGGATAGAAATATGTGTAGATCAGCAAAGATCGCGTCCAGGTTTCAGATGCTGGCTGAAACTTCAATCAGAGGGAGTATTGTGCGGGCAGTATCCTAATTTGATGTAATCTGGGTCTGGATTAGCGCCTCTGTGCGTTTGCGGGTGTTCGCTAAAAGCACATTTCTCTGAGGTCCCGTTAAAAGTCTACAGAAGGGAATGTATGGATGTCGGTAATGGGGAGATTCGGTCTCCGGAAAAAAGCTCTCCCTTAGTCGCGGTAATAAATCCGAGTTTACTCGTTATGCTGGGGCACAGTGGGGTGCAATTTTTATCGAAGACAATGTGGTATGTTCGGGTTTATGTTTCGCCTGCTTCTGCACTTCGGGGTGATTTTTTTCAGCAGCAGAGATGGTGTGTCTGATGCCTGTGCTGCATCGGAGCATACCGGTGTGGCCTTACGTGCATTACGGTCTAAATAGAAGATCCTGTTATTTCCGTTGAGAGACATCTAATAATTTTAGCTATGAATTTTAACTATTTGAAAATAAACATTTTGCAAGTAGAGGAACCACTGCTTCCTATAGCTACAGAAGATCTCCGCTCCCTGTAAAATACCACACGCAGTGGTGCAATATGGCAAAGAATTAATTAATTGGCTAGTTAATTATTTTGTATTTTTGTGGATGGAAATGAATTTGTGAAGGAAAACAGAATGTCTGGGTTAATAAAACACGGCCTCGAAACCGAAATAAAGCCTTAAGACTTCGCCCACTGGAGAAAGAAAAAAAAATGAGAAAGAGTAAAGCCAAGATGGGGAATATTTGAAGAGGCAGTATGAAAACAGGATGGGGTTTATGTGATTAATAAAAGGTTATATTGCACGGAGGAGGCAGAATTCGATCAGGGAAAGTAGATGAAGAGCTGACACGGTGAGAAAGGCCCTTTGAGAGAGTGAGATCTGTGAAAACTCATGTACGTTTCAGTGAGGATCTTATATATGGATGAATTAAGAGAGGGCGAGTCACTGAAGCTACTTAAAGATGGCTAGAAACAGAAATAATGCAGAAAGAAAAAATTCTGCAGGTCAATCTGGAATTATGGACTCACACAACTCAAAGTCCCGGTGATGGGATGTGTGTGTGTAATGCAACCCGAAACCCCGATCATGTTAAGACTCATTTTTATCAGACCGTACTTGCCTTAGTACTGATGTTTGGTAAATTAGCCCAAATCCCTCCAATTTTCCACGCACAAAAAATGTTCCCGATAGAGGAATATGCCGAAACTGACGTGACTAATCCTTGGGTTTAAACAGATTAGTTATGATTCACTAGCATTAGGTTACAAGGGACATATCTCATCTCATGGTTGGTTGTTCCTGGGGTACCCACATGGGTTTCGGGGCATAAATTAAAAGGCGGTTCAGTTCCGGCAGGTTTTATCCATGAAACTCCCCCTGGCTACCCTCGGACTGAGGCCAGGATGTGGCCGGCAAACTGCACTTCAGATCCCCTATAGCTTGGACAATCTGGGAAGGACCGCACTCTCTGTCTCATACATGCACACACACATACCTATATATACATACACACCCCCATATAGTATATATGTTTGCACTGTTTGACCTCAAAATAAAGTCTTACCGAATTACACAATGTATTCAGTATTTGTCCCCCCCCCCCCATGTAAATGGAGTAATTCTTTTAGATAGCAGGGTGCTGAATATTCACGTGTATTAGGGCAGAGGTTTTTTTCCTGCTGTATTTTATTGTATGAGGGTTCACGGACACGGTGCTGTGCTGAAGAAAGCCATGAAAGAAATAGCTCGTTTGAGGCAGAAAACAGTTCTGTCCTTCCTGACAAGGCACAGCTAGGCACTCTGACGGGGAAATACTGATGGATGCGATGAGAGAGCAACCTGACAGGCTACTGGAGATGTGGCACCATTTCCGACACTTTTCTGGGGAGAGGTAGCAAATTTATAGGACGAGCCTTTCCTATGAGTAGGAGACCGTATGCCAGAGCTTGCTGGTTGAACACTTTCCATCTGCGAGTCCTTCCAGGCTTTTGGGTGTAATCAGGACTCATCTACAAGGCTGGGTGGCTGCATTTTCCTTTGGGCAATATAAGCCATTTGGGGGACACTCGACATGATCTACACGGGATATTTTTGGCATATTTTTGTGAGCGACCCCGGAGAAAGGTACTTTGCCTCTTCTCCCCAGACCTGGTGCAGCAGTTTTGGCCTAACCAACGTCCCAATGTGTTTGAGGGGCGCTGCTGCAGCCCCGGAACGAAAAGCCTTGGGAGTGCCCCTGCCTGCCCAGCGATGTTTGTGTAAGGCATTGGGGCTCCTGTTACCAGACCCGGAAACAAAATCTCTTGCCTTCTTTAGGAGAAACAAATGCAGCCCAGTAGGAGCAGGCTTTTGCCTTGAACAAACCCTCGCTTGAGCATGACAAATAATGCAGGGGGTGGTGATGAAAACACTGGGCACTGGCCCTTACTGCAGAGGTTTTAAGCTTCTTCTGCTTAGTGATTCAAAATGCTGAGGCTCAGGCAGCCAAGAAAAATATACCGAAGGGAACTTTCAGTGCTTCAGTACACAAGGAAAAGGTGAGGGTTTTGTCTGAAGGAGAGAAGCTCTGGGATTTGGAAAAAATACATAAACCTCGGAGTTGGATAACCTTCTTCCTATTTTGCTGCGGGGAGCAGTGCTCAAAGCTTCACCTCCATGCATCGAGGAGGAGCCTTCTTGCTCGGGAATAAGTTCCATCTCTTTAACATTAAAATAAACGGGAGGCGGGGGTTGTTTATTAGCAATTATTCTTCCCTGGGTTTGGGTAAGCTGGTCCATCACCAGCACTAAATATCAGTCCGCCTTCATCCGGAGTCCCGGTGTGCAGCTGGCCGGCACACCACCTCCAGCCCAAACCGTGTAGGGAAAAAAAACCCCTACTTTTAAATACCTCACACACTCCCCCACCCCCACCCCCCCCCCCCAAAAAAATAGGCAAAAAACCAAACTATAACAAAAAGAAAGCACAAACAAACAAAACCAAGAAGACCCAGTCAGATATATCGAAACAAACTGGGAGACCTCCCCAAGAGTCTGGAACAGAGAGGCTGGTTTAGTGCAAAATAAGGTGAGCGGACAGGTAAAATGTCAAATCAGCATACAGTGCTGGTAAAGGAAAGGTCGGTAAGAGAGGAGAATCACTCGGAAAGATGAAAATCGCACATGTGCTTCTGATGACCCCATCAGATGCGAAGTCCTCCAGGAAATACATATTTGAAACAGCCAGGAAAAGCAAATATGCCTTTTATAGACTTAGTTGTCCCGCCATGAAAAATGCAAACCTCGGTATGGTGCGTGTGTACCCAGGGGGTGGGAGGGAGGAAGGGGGAATAGATTTTGTAAAGAATCCGTTGAAAGCTACCTTCATCAGGATTATTCATTTGCGCTGCCCTGCTCTCCAAAAATAGTCTGCAGCGTGAAAAACCAGGCAGCATTTGGAGCTAACGCGTGTGAGACGAACATCTGAGTCTGAAAAGTGACTGTCAGGAGCTCGTCTGGGTCTCAACCCAGGCAAGACCGGCTGGCAACAGGGAAGAAATAAAAAAACCGGGGTGTGTAAAGAGTTATAAAGAGGGACTTTATCAAGTCTACAGTTTTTTGCAAAGCTGGACATATTCCAATAAATCATATTGGAAGAGCGATTTCTAGTCGTGCAGAGTTTGTTTTGGGTCTGGGCAGAGGTACTCCCAACCGCGCCGTTCCAAAGCGATGTAGACGTGCTGGAGGTCGAGGGAGAGAGCAGGGGGCTAGATCAGAGAGCACTTTGGCAGTAAATATTTCGTAGTTCCCAACCCCGAAAGCTGACCACCCTGTCTACGGAGCCGAACACAGCGCGGGCAGGTTCCGACGGGACATCTGATTCCGCTCCCCACTTTTCTTCCCTTTTTTTCCCACCTCCACCGGAAGGTGAGCATCTCTTGTCCCCGCTGCGGGGCCCGGCTTTTGCCCGGTGCTTTGGAAACGCCGGCGGCAGGTGCTCCGGGGAGAAGTGGCCCCCTCGGCAGCGGGTGGACCCACGCCGCGTGGGGACATGCTGTCCTTCATAAGGAGGTGGCGAAGGTACACGGCCAGTCAGTCACCCGTGGGTGAGACATCTCTCCCTGCACACCTGGAGTGCTGCCGCGAGGGGTGCAGGTGACTGAACACCTCCGGTTCAGTGTCATGAGTTTAATCGAAAGTGGATAAGTCTAGTCCCCCTTCTGTCACCGCAGAACTGTGTGAGGGGCATCACCGGGGACTGAGGTAGTCTCCTTCCTCGAGGAAGGCCCCGACCCGAGCCTCTCTGGGACCCCTCGTCCATTTCCCCCGACGCCGTGGAACCAAGTGGCTGTCGGGGGCTGTCGGTGTCGCGGAGCGCCCCAGCTCCAGCTCCCCACCGCCGGGACCCGCAACGGGGTAGGAGCGGATCTGCGCCCTGCAGCCCTGTCCTCCTGGCCCGCTCCGCTTCGCCGCCCATCGCCAAAGCCGGGGGAGAGGGGCAGGGGCACGGCCTGCCCGGGGCTCAGGGGCTCCTGGAGCCGGTGAACGGGGCACCCCGGCGGCTGCGGGGCCAGGGACGGCTGGGTTTCTCTCAGTACCGTGAGATACTCGGTCACCCACGAGCCCTATGCTCGGGGCGAGCATCCGCAGCGCGATGCAGCGCGCACTGAGCTGGAGCTGGGCAGATGAGAGGACACTGAAAAATTATGAACCGTTTGGGACATCATTCGTAAGAGCGTGTCGAGAGCACACCCAACAAAAACATCAACTGGAAAGTCAGGACGCTTAGGAAACCTCCCTGAACCAAACGAAACCAGTCGTGGGGCAGAGACGTGTTGGCAGCGCTGACTGGGGCGCGGAACCGGGCGGCGCGGGCCCCACGGGGAACCGTGGAGAGAGTGAGTGGCGTGAGATTGGGGCTTCTCCCCGAGCAGGTCACCTAACTGCTTCCCAGAATTAGTGGTTGATCCCACCTCTCTGGGGCTTTTAGCAGAAACCAAGGCGGTCAGAGGGAAGAGGAGTCGCTGCCTAACACGGGGCTCTGCTGCTGCTGCGGGTGTGTGCGAATCCGGCTCCGTCTCCCCCGAGCGTGCCCAAAAAGTGCTTTCTCTCCCATAGATGTGGCAAATCCCCCTAGGTGTGGTGTCTCTACGGTGTGGTTTCGGTCGGAGAAAGCCCCTGATCCCTTTTAGCTTGGAGGGGTCTGATTGTTTTTGTTGTTTTGTTTTGGTTTTTTTTCATTTTTCGGGCAAGACTGGCATAGCCAAAGCGGCAGTGCTTCCCACGTATCGGGTATTTGAGACCTGATGGCCGGTCTCCGAGATGCCGTGGGGGATCTCCGTAGCTGGAGGGCGGCCATTCGCTCTCCCGTAATTACCCTAAATCGAGTGTATTTATTACCTAGACTAGTGTCGGTGGGAAGGGGTCACTCCTTCCTTCTCATCGCCCCCCTCGGGCACAACGGGGCGCTCTGCCTGGGGGGCGTAGTCTGTCCAGCCTGCCCTGTCCCCCGTCACCCTGCGAGGACACAGAACGCCCCTGCGATCGGCCCCTGCGTGGCGGGGGGATCCCAGCGCCCCCTAAGTGCCCAGCCGCGCCCCGACTTCCCCTGCCCGGGGCCGGCGCTGCTTGAAGGGGCTCGCTGGAGCCGGGGCAGCCCTGAGAGACGCAGAGAGCGGCTGCGATGTCAGATCGAGGGAAGGCTTAAGCCTGCTGCCTACCCGCTCGCTTGGCATGCGTTGCCATTTCGATGGTATCTCGCTTTTGGAGTCGTTTTATGGCTGGGGGAAATCTAATCCAGTGGAGAGAAAGGAAGAGAATACTGTTGGCATTGAATGAACTCCGTGTGGTAATTTTCGGGCAAATGTGCGAGTTTCCATGCCAAAGCAAAGTGTTTTCTCGTTGAGTCTACTCATAGTCTGAAGGGAGGCGAAGACACCATTTAAGAAATCCAGCTGGTTGCAAATCATACATTTAATCTCTCAGCTGGAATGATTTAATGGATCAGTATCGAGTAACAGCCCTGGAAAAGTAGCCTCCTAAAAAAACAGAGATAAATCCTGATTGAATAATAGTAAATGAAAACCTTGGATTACAGTGACTGCAAGACAGTCTTTTCTTTGCAGTTCTCGAAAGATGCCCCCTCGGAGGGGCCAGTCCAGCCGACAAAGCCCCGCGTGCCGGTTTGGTGTCGGCGGGGGCAGGTCCGGGCAGCTGCCGTGCCCCCGCTTAACCCGCCTGGGTGCGGGCTCCGCACTCTCTCCTCCAGCCCTGGGCACCTTCCGAAACAGCTCGTGCTCTGCGCAAGCAGCAGGGACAAGCTCTAGCTCCGGCGCTCGGTGGCCGGGCGAAAGCCGACGTGCCCGGGCCAGAGGCGGGTCTGAGGCGGGGGACATCGGCGGGGGCACCGCGGGGCTTCTCCTGAGCGGACCGTCAGCCCCGAACCTCGGCGGCCGCCTTGCCGTCACCCACCCGTGTGCCCTGGGCCGGCCCAGGGGCCTCGCCGGGATTTTTCTTTTTCCGTTAGAGAAGACGTAGAAGCGGGGAAAGGAGTTGTTAACGCCTGGAAAAGTGGAATTTGCCCTCGAAATGTGAAAACAGGAGAACAAACCCGGTGCCCTTCTTTGTCATTTTGGGTCGTGGGAGGGACGGAAGGACAGGGATCTGCGCCCTGGAGCGGTATCGGGAAAGAGGGTCCCGCCCGTCGCCCCACTGCCGGTGGGACCATCGGGGGTCGGGGACGCGGCCGGGCCCCTCTGGCCACCGGGGCTCCGGGGACTTCTTAAACCCTTCTGCTGCCTCAGCTTTAAGGAGAATTCGGGCAATGCTGTCACTGAAGGCAGGATAGCGGCCGGGAGTGCTGAAGCACTTGACTCGCCTCCCCTGGCCGAGGAGAAGTTCATTACGGCTCCTAATTGAAATCAGTTCCTCGGTAGGCTGGTGCTTCCCTTGCAGCGATCCCGGGAGCTGGACGTGTGGGCCCTCACCAGCCTTTCCGTGTCGCCGCTCGGGGTGGGGGACTGCCGAGAGGGATCACGGCTTCTGACCCCAAAAGCCCCCGGGAGACCATGCCGCACCTCGCTCTGCCCTGCGAGCTGGGCGAGGGAATGACAGAACCCAAGCACCAGTACACCCGTGGGCGCTGCCCTTCTCGGTCCTGTGGCGGCGAGGGGCCAGGGGTTTATTATTTTTTTTAAATACTATTATTTTCCAAAAACATTTTATTATTTCTTCGCAGCTCGGATGAGCAGGAGTTTTAGGGTGAGAGGTGGGTTTGCTCTCACTATTTCCCGGTGTTTCGCGGAGGCTGGGGGCGCACATCTTTGCTTTAGGTTATTTTACTGCGGACAAAGATGAGAGGGTGGCGACGCCAGTGCGGCAGGGCCCGCCCCGCAGCCCGCCCGGCCCGGCCGAGCTGCATCGCCCTTATAAGGAATGTAATTCAAGGGCGAATGTCGTCAGCGCGGCATTGGCACATTTTTGTCATTAAATGTACTCCAGTAGTAATAGTTGTTTATATTTACAGGGCATTCCTGAAGGCGACCCACACGCTCAAATCATCCCGAGATGAATGTGGAGCCGGTGAAAGTCAGTACTTTTCGAGGACAGTTTTGGTGACAAGGGCAGCTCGGGTCAAAACCAGTTTAGTTTGCTGTCACCTATTTTTAGATATGAAAAATCTAAAAGAAGTTAAAGAAAAGGGACATAGAAAAAAAATCTCAGAAAATGTTGCAAACCTCTATCTAATTTTCTTTCTTTGTTTGCATAATCGTGAACAGAATCTAAGCCTCTTTCTAAAGCTCTTACTGTGTGTATGCACTGTGTATTAATCTAAACCTAAATTTAAAACCTTCACTTCATTTCAGAACATCTCTCCAAAACTCTTCTACCATTTCAATGTCTTACGAGATTTTCACATAGAAATCTTGTTAAAATTCAAAACTGGTTTTTTTGTTTTGTTTTGTTTTTTAGGTTTTTTTTTTGCAGGTGATACGGACTTCATCAAACTGATATTTTATATCTCTTATTAATACTTTTCGTATTGTCTTCAATTTATTAGTATTAGCTTTTGAAAAAATCTCCACCTGCCTGGTCTGCTGAAATCTACTGTCACCCATCTCATTTCTGTAAGAAAAGTTAAGTAAAACATCTATTCTGAAAAGTGGTCATTTGCACTAACCAGGAAACAGTTGATACTAAATCTGAAGGACTCAAAAGTGCTATTTAACATGTTACTTTCAATCTATACAATCTTTATGACTACTTTTCCTATTAAGTGACTCATGTCCAACAAACATCGAACATGTGTAAAATTTCTATTTAGGTACAATATGCTTTGAAATGTAAATTCATGGGTGTTTAATGTTATTAGTAACAGTATAGCTACAGAAATTCAAATAATACATTCTTTCTAAAGTATTTGAAAAGGATTTGTGTCTTTTCCTTGATTTGTTTTTCAGCCAAGGGCTAAAGCCTGGCCCTGTTCTTTTTGAAGACAGTGGCAAAGTTCCCACCTACACCCCAAGGATCTGTGAAGTCAGTCAGAGTTTTTCCAAATACTTTGGATCAAGCCCATAGCATGAGTCAATTTGAGAAGTGATTAATTCTCTCTCTGATATAAATGCACATTTGCCTTTGCTTTTGATAACAGCATCTCAAGGATTTTCCATCCCAATATTCTAGGGTCCTAAGTGAAGAAATTATTTGGTAAAAATGTCTTTGAAATAGGTACAGCCCTCTCTGCAGCCCCCTCTGCTGCCCCCCCCCCCCCCCTCCCCCCCGCCGCCGAGGTTCTCACCTCCAGTTTAGGATTTGGTCTAGGTGGCACCACTCTTACACAAACCCATTATTTCTGTCACTGTCCTCTGACCTGTGCCCCCCGTAATCCTTCAGCAAATGTGTAAGGAGATGCAGGGAGTCACTGGAGTCCCAACAGCAGCACCAGACACGATGACACAAAAATAAAGAGTCACGCTCCCCATTCTTCATTTCTGGCATTAACCCCCTTACTTTCTTCACTCTGCAATCTCCTCAACCTCCCTTCAATGAATATACACCAGGGTAAGTGGTTTTATGTGAGTAGGAATGGCTTTAATGCCCTCTGCAAGTTAGAGAAAACTCATCCCGCCCTTGCCACTCACCACCGACTAAAAGGCAGGAGTCAGGGTCTCTTTGGATGCAGTCTCTTTGGAAGACCAGGCTGTCTGGAAGACCAGGCTGTTTGGGTAGATTCTGGTAATGAAAACGGCTGACTTTGACAAAATCATTTACTACCAGATTCTCCAAGGACAACAATGCATCCAGCACCGGGCAGGGGCAGCACTACTGGAGGATGATGGGTCCCTCCTGCAGTCTGGCTGCCCCCAGATGTCTCCCAGCAGCTGGTGCATGTTCGTATCTGCCATACCTATCTCCCTCTGCTCAGCCAGCAGGGGGGAAAGGTGAGCCCCTTGCTGCATTTCCATCTTGACATCAGTCTGTGCTCCGTATAGTTTGGCTGGACCCCAAAGCCCGCCTGGGACTTTTCAGATCACAGCTGTGTTTGATTACATCTGTTTGGAGCATCTGTTTATGTCTATCTGTGGCATTATAAAGGAATCTCGGAGGCCTGTGTTGTTGTGTCATGCAGAAATGAAATGGTGCCAGCGAGGCAGCGCTGCAGCACCGCCGGTGACCCAGCAACCAGATCAGAGCCCAGGGAGGTGAGCAGAGGGGGCAACAGGGAGGTGCAGATGGGTGGTTGGGTTTTATCCACCAGTGCCAGTGCACAGACCCACTGCCACCAGCAACCGCTGATATTTCATCTGCAAAATCTGCTTGTGTTTATGTGTGTCCAGGACAGACATTGTCATAATTAATGTTTTCTTATTTCTTGCAATGCCCTGCTGTCCAAGAAGTGAATAAAGCTGGGTAGGTGGGAAGACTTTGTACATTCGTGTGTATTTCCCAAATACTGACTTGGAAACCTGTGCTTGCTGGTCCCTGTGCTTCCCAGTCAGGTGTAAATCGCTGGCATCTCCAGCTGGTGCAGCAGTACCGGCTGGGGAAGAGCAGAGGAGAAGCAGTGGCAACAGAAGCCAGGAAGAGCTTATAGAACTCAACATTTATTTATGGCATAATAGCAATTAATCTCACCTTTTAACTTTGTGGTAACTGTATCTAGTCTCTGGTTACATTCAACCCGAAACAAAATCACTGTGTACAAGCAGGTCGGTGACACTGATATCTCATAAATCTTCTTCTGTCGTTTACAGAAAAGTAAGTTTTATCCAGTCGAAATAGGTGGTTGGAAGGCTGTACAGCATTTCATCTACAGTTGTGTTGAAATGGCAGATTTGCAAATGCAGTGGTTTAGCGTGTTTTTTTTTTGTTTGTTTGGTTTTTTTTGGTTTTTTGTTTTTTTTTTTTACTAGATTTGGAGATCTAATTGACAATGCTTAAAAAAAAAAAAGCGGGGGGGGGGGGGGGGACAAAATATTTATGAGAACCCTCACTTAACTCTTCAAAACAGACCAGAGGTCTAATCTGACTGTCCATTACAGAGTGAAGGTCGGCAAGAACACCATATGTGACCTGTGTGCTTCAGGATACTGGTACAGCTCCAAGCACCTGTAAGCAGAAGCAGCATAAGCATTTTACAGCTGAGCAATCTGGGACAGGGAACTGGCTAACAAGCCTGGAATTCCAAACTCCTGATAGCCCAGTGTTATCTCAAACACCTTTTAAGATTCATTTGTAAGTGAAAACTCTCAACCGAAAGAGCCTTATAAATTCCCTGAGCATCTGAGAAAAACAGGTGGAAGTGCCAGTGACACATTTTCCCATGTGCTGTCCCCCCTGCCCATCAAGTTTAGCTTTGTCCATTGGGGTTGGCATTGCTGTGACCTCTGAAGAATGCTGCTATTAATTACACAGCTTTGTTCTCTCACACTGCAAAACCTGTATTTTACCTTTCACTACCATCAGCATTCTCTATTGAACTACAGTAATAGTGCAGGTTTTGTGATCTGATAGGACATAACACAGTGTACAGTTAGCATTTCATCAGAGCCTGTTCTCCCAGGATTCCCAATCATATCACCAAAGAAATGGTGATTTGGGCAGAGTTTCACTGACAAAATGCTGTCGTTAAATCCTTGTTTCTGTGATGAAAAAATCTTGCAGTTGATATACATGGTCTGTAATAGGTGCTCACTTCTTTTTTTTTCTATTGATAGAATTACTCCTTCTGGACATAAATATGGGGTTGAGAAGAAATTGTTTTGTTACTCTCATTTTCATGGAACCCACAGATTGAAGTCCCCTTTTGTAAGCTTACCTTTCAGTGTCATCAGTGGTGGAACTGCCCACCTCCAAATTTAAACAGGAGGCACCCATAAACATAAGGTATAACAAGCTCTAGAAGAAATAGCGTCCAGTGCTTGGATTGTGAGTCTTGTTGGCACAGCCTGAAAACTGCCTAGGTATCTGTTCTATGCATATGGGGTATTTTACACTTCACTGTCTTTACTAGGGAAAAGACACACATCCTGATTTGACCCTGCTAACGAGCAAATCTTCTTAAATATGTCTTACATTTAATGTAGCGTTTTACAAATTCATACCCATCTCTTTTCTGCTACATCACAGAACACTTCTGTTAATTTTCCTCAAAGTTTTACCAGTTTGTCCCTACAGTTCAAATAATACTCTCCTGAATTTAACATAACATGGCAGTGAAGTGGGATCACACCAGAATTTATCCCTTTTATGAGATAAACAAACATCTAAACCAGTCACCACAGCTTGGACTGGTACAGCAATGAAATGAATGGGCATATACACCCTGACATTCATTAGCTTGCCTTATTTTTACTATCTGTTAATTACTTTTCATAGATGTATTTATGCTGTCTTCTCGTTTGTTTGTTTTTTCCCAGACAAATTTCATACAGTTATTTTCTACCCACATATTTTTCTTTCTGGATTTCTTTGCTTCATTCTCAATTTAGCAACATTTCTTAATCCGGTGTCATTTCAAAGTGACAGTGATATGCATTGTATTCCCTCTGATTGTTAATGAAGATGTCAAGATGTCAAATACTTCTCTCACTAAATACTCCTTTCTTTATTTAATACACTACCATTAACCCTGATGCTTTTTTTTTTCTTTTTTTAGAGTTATTCAGGCACCTTTCCAACTTCATGCATTCTCTCAGGAATTTAAAATTAATTTCCGGATAAGGTTTTACTATGGAACTATCTAATAAAGTGCATATCTAGATATTGTATCTCTTTCAACATCGAGTTTTGTGATTAGATTGGAAAATGAATGATCAGTTTTCCATGTCAGGATTCTTTCTTGACAACCCTGCTGTAATAGGTTTGCTCATGTAGAAGAGGTCCAATGCTTCCCTGAAGTCATGAATTTATTGCACATGTGGTATAAAACAAGGACTAACTTTAAGCCCCAGGTGTGAGGAGGATCCAGGAAAGATGACAGCAGTGAGGGAAATTTGTCATATGGAATAATGAATTTAATGCACTCCCAAATAATTGATTTTTTTTCTCTCTCTCCCTACCCCCCCCCCCCTTTATTTTTTTTTTCCCTTCCTGGAACAGTTTGAGTTCAAGGGAGGAGCAGCCCGTTGGCTGAATGAATTGTCTTGCCATGGGCCACTCCTTATCATTATTTTTCCTAGAGGATTTCAGCATTTTGCCATCACATGACTAATGTCATGTCATACTGGGGAGAAGACCCTTGGAGCTTCAAGAACAAGGTTTTGGTTGGATGCACATCCATGTCCATAGCAGGCTGTATACAGTCAGCAAGGCAACCTCAAAGTGGAAAACTCCCATCACAGTCAAAACTAAGAGGAATTCACAACTAACATACTTTGCTATTTGAAAATATACTTTCATAATTTAATCATTTAATCAAGAAAAGCCAGCTTCCTGGGGAAAGAAGTGGAACAAGTTTTTGATGAGACCTGTATTAATTTTTTTTTTGTTAATATCTCATTCTGTTCCTCCCAACATCAGAGGTTTATCTCTTAATGTACTGATTTCAAAATGATGTGACTCTAAACATCTCATTTACAGTAGGCTGGGAGAAGCCTCCTGGAGTAACCAGAAGTCACAGGTTAGAAAGAAGGGAGAAGTGTTGATAATAAGCAGGGTAGATGAAGATTTGAATGGACCTCTGGGACTAGGAAATCTAGGCATCAAAAAGCAAAGTAAAGTAAATCTTTAATTTTGCATGTCAGTGGAGATATCAATTCTGTACCAGTCAACTGCATTTTACAAGAAAACGATCTTTACTGGTACCAAAACCTAATCTCTTCTCCTTTAGCACCTATCATTTGCAATTCAATTTCTTCAGCTGCCATAAAATATAGAGGTCCAGCTGCCACGGTTGCAGGTCAGACTGGTCAATAGGCCCTCTTAGATCCCTCTTCTGTTTGCCTCTTGTGAAGCTGGTCTGACTTCCACACCACACTGCCAGAGGGCCGGTGTCACCCAGTGCTAGATTTTGGCCCCCTTCTCCGCTTCCCCAAGCACTCTAACAAGGGCCATCAGACTCCAGGTCGATTTTAGCCTTGGAACCTGCAGCTGTGGAGCTGTTCCCCAGACCATTTCCTTACAGCGGGGTTCCTGCGTGCCCCACGTTCCTCATGCTCAGCCTGCTGTAGGCTGGGGTCCCTCGAGTCGGGAGTTATTCCACTGCTCCCAGCTGTAGCTTTGGGAAGAGAGAACCGGTCCCAGGACTCTGGTGCTGACTGGAGCCATAGCATCGCCTTCTCCAGTAAAGCCGTCCACGCTGTTCCGCTTCCTGCTCAGTTCCCTGAACAGCTGCTGTCACAGTACCCGGCACGGGATAACACACGCGGGCGTGCGGATGTTTAATGCAAAACGCTTGTCCCTCACCTGTTTGTCCATCGCTCATCTGTCCCCGCGATGTCAGCCCGCTCACCATGACACGGCGGGGGTCGCGGTGACAGTACAAGGGGTCACGGTGACAGGGGTGGCGGTGACCCGGGAGCGGTGGCGGTGACCCGCAGGGGTGGCGGTGACCCGGGAGCCGTGGCGGTGACCCGCAGGGGTGGCGGTGACCCGGGAGCGGTGGCGGTGACCCGCAGGGGTGGCGGTGAGAGCGCCGTCCCCCCGCGGCCATCCCGGCGCTCCCGCCGCGGGCGCTCCCAGCGGGCGGAGCGGGGCCAGCCTGGGGCCGCAGCGCCACCTGCTGGCCGCGGGCGGGCACGGCGGCGGCGCTGGCTCCGCTCGCTCCCGAGGCGGCCCCGGGCGCGGCCCCGCGCTACTCCTCGCACCGCGGAGGGACAGAGGGAGAGGTTGCCTCTGCTCGATTGGCAAGCGCTGTTAGGGGCTCTAATCAGCAAATGAGAGTTTTCCACTCTTAGAGGCAGACAGCCGGGAACTGATTCTTAGTGGGATTCTAAAGGGAAAAAAAAAAACCAAAACAAGAACCCCACAAACTTTGCAATTCCCATTCTCCTGGTGTATTAATAAACCCCAAATTTTGTGATACACTGATACTTTATGACACCTGAGGATCCATGAAAGCGCAGTGGAGGTGTCACATTCCAAACACTTTGTCCCTGTATGACTTAGACACCTCAGATTAATAACTTCGGGAGAGCTCACCCGTGGTGGCCTCAGGTTATGGGCAATGTTGCACTTGCCCATCACGTCTTCAGTGTGTCTTAGTAGCACCAGCGGGAAGCAAAACAACAACAAACAAAGATGAGAGGGCTCCGGTTCTCATTTTTCCTCCTCCAATTCTCATTTCACCTTTCCATTTCTGAGTTTCTCAAGGGAATCACCTCCGGCAGAGTTGCTCATCATGTAAACCAGGGTGAGAGCAAAGCCACAGGTTTCCTGGTCCAGAGGTGAGACATGAGACAGTCCTCAGGAAAAAAAACCTGTTGCTGACACTGCTGCCATGGGGACTGGAGACTGGACAGTTAAGACCAGGGCATCCTCAGGATGGGGAGTGAAGGAGGGATCAAGAACTAATTACAGGTCAGTGTAGAACACTGTTTGTTTATTCAGGGCTGTTTTTTAAAGCACATTTTTCTTAGGAACACAGGAATAAGCACACTGAATCAGGCTTAGCCATCCAATCCTCCAGCCTGGCCTGACAGACTCATTGCACATGCTGCAGAGAAAGGCATGGGAACCCTCTTGTGTCAGTGCTTTGCAAATACCTGCTTCATTTCTGTGCCTTAAGCAGGGACTAAACCCCGAGGCAAGCAGTTTGTTTTGATCTATTTCAGTAACTGCATGTGTAGGAGTGATAACCGGTTCCTATCTGAGATTGTTAGCTATGATTCTAACTTCCCTAGGTAACTCATGAGGGTCTAAGGACACCCAAGTTCAGGTCATTTCACTCCTTCCAGCCTCTTTCCCTAGCTTCCCAGGCAGCGACAGCAAATACTTCCTCTGTTGCTCATCAAAGTGCTGGATTCTCATCCTATCACCCAGTTTCTATCCAGTGGGTGATGGTTCACATTGCACACTGTGTTCTTAAAAGCAGAAACAGATGCTGTTCATGTATATTTCATTGAGCGGACCTGTTATGCAAACCCAGACAGTGACTGATAAAGTTCACAAATTCCTTTGTCCATAAATTCATGACGTGCCCTACATTCTGCTGCCATGCTGCTGTACACATCTCAGCCCTTCTGGTTAAAGCAGCTTCTCCTTGAACACATGGCAAATGTGACAACTGTTAAAATATGTTACATTATCTGCAGGAGTCACGTGTTCTTTCTAAATGAGTTAATGCAGCTACAGTTTAATTTTTTTTAAATAATCCATTACCTGCTTAACTGATTAGGTGTTGACATTGATTTCATTTGAGCATGTTGAGGAGGTCTTGTCAGACCTTGTTAAGCTAGAAATGCTTCTGCCACCACTCATACATGACAGCAGCCTCATTTTCTAACTTAATGGCATTGGTTTTATCAGGAGCGCATTTGCCATCATTCATCTGTCCAATCAGAGATCTACAGCACTTGGCAGGAGCTGCAGCAGGGAACATTTCTCTTCTGTAATGATATGTAGGTCAGTCATCCAACACAGTATTTAGCCTCCACTGGGACAGGTACAATGGCATGAAGCCAGCCACAGGAATTTGCTCTTACAGGCAATTTAAACAGAGTTGAGTGCCCTCTAGCTCAGTTATCCAGAGGTCTTAGGACCTTAGGTCCACAATCACAAAGGTCATGAGCATCTAGCACCACCCCTGTTTCATTAAAGATAGATACATCAAAATAGAACATCTATGGTGTTGGGCCATAGGAACTTTCAGGGATTGCTTTCTCTTTAAGAAACAACCTTTTAACAGGAAAGCTCACAAAAGTTTTGCATAGCTCTTACAAGATCAGAGTTTAGTCCAGCATGGAGGATCTGTTGTCCTTTCTCATCTCTCAGGCTTTAAAAAAAAAAACAACCTTCTCAGGCTTCTTACAAAAGAAAACCTTCTCATGTTTTTTACAAAAACCCCAGATAGTACAGTCCATTGGTCAAGACTTGGTCCAGGAGGGTTGAGAACTCAAGCATCTGGTAGCAAAAGAGCTGAACATTCACAGCTCTTGCTAGATTCAGGTAAGACCATGTAAGACAAAGTGCCACAATGTGAAAATTCAAAACTGTTGCAGTCTCAACCGATGATGAGGCATGATGCTAGACAGCAAAATCTTGAACTTCCATTGCCACAAAAGTAAAAGACAGACCATAGTTTCATGTGGAATTAGTATCTCTGAGACGTGTTTAGTCCTGCATACAGTTAAAGCCTGAACAGGGATACAGAGTAAAGCAAATATTTTCTATCTCTCTTTCACTACCCAACCTTTTTTCTTCTATCATGTGGCCAGTAGTTTTGTATCTTCATTATAGCTGTGAGGATGTCTCTTCAGAACTGATGCCTGTATTGCATCATGCATTGATTAGTGAATAGTCATAGAGCTTTGTAACTCAATGGCAGTCTGAACTGAGGAAGAAGGAAGCAGATGACAACACTGTGGATAGTCACATGCTACAGAGAGGAAGTTCAAAAAGCCTAAAGCACAGGACAGATCAACCCTACTGCAGTATAAATACTTTTGTTACTTTGACTACTAAAAATACTGTAGATTGTCTGAACTAGACCCTGACAATCTAGCTCAGGGATGCATTTAAGTCCCAAAAGAAAACCTGAGTTTTTAGCACCACCAGACCCTCAGGGCATCTCCATGCTGTGCATCAAAGCACCCTGTCAGACTCTGTCTATGCTAGCAGAGCAGAAAAAGGGCAAGAAACAAAGGGACAGGCAGGAGCTAAAGGCAGGTTGGGGCACTGCCCTCTCAGCTAAGCATTCTGCCCTTAGTGCTGGATTGTCCTTGCTCTTGCCCTCCTTCCTGGCCTTGTGACTTTGCATTCCCAACTATGCAACAAGCCAACCCCAGCAAAAGGGAGGAATGTGGCACTGACACAAGTGCCTGATAGATTGGAGGAAATTTCTGGAGCACAGAGCCACAACGCTTCAATGCAGTGGTATCTTATATTCTAATATTTTAATATTCTAATATTATAGTTCTCAGGTGACTGAAAGCATCTGATGTTGTGAAGCAGAAAGAGTTTTCAGATATTCTGCTGCCATGCATCTAGCATGTTTTGTCTCTTCACATTTTCCCACACAACACACCAGCTTTTTGGATTTCCTTCCAGAGATTCCATCTATTAACTGTGTATTTGGTCTGTCTGACCCATTTTGATGCACTATGTCTTCTTCCTGGAGCTAAAGGGGCTTGTAGTTAAGTGTTGTTGTACCTAAATTAGGTGATTTGGATCTATTCATATGTAAAAAACTACTGTACTAATTTACCTTCATTAGGAACAACTATTGCCTTGCTGCCCTCTGGGAGAATAATGCTCAACCTGTCTGAACAAAGATGCTTCAAATTGCTTATGGTATTTAGCTCCATATATGAATTCTAAACCATGGTCCAAATTTGCCCTGAGTTCAAGTTTGTAGTATTGCTGTCTTCAATGACATTACATGGTGGAACTTTCATAGGAAGTCTATGAAAACTTACTCTTGGTGAGCGGCTAAAGGTCTGGAAACTCACCCTCTCAGAAATATGTTCTTAAATACTACATGATAAAAAGTCTTTCAGAAATACGAACCCCTTACAAAGAAGATGAAAGTTTGCCAGCCAATGTTTTTCTCATTTTCAGGTGGCTATGACCAACAAACAGTAAGGTGGCAGGAGAGCCTCGTGATTAACACTCAGCAGACCCTGCTCACATCCCAGCTCTGTCTCTTATTTCCATACCTCTTGGCCAGTCCAAAGGAAATAACTGGATGTGTCTGAGAGGTGCTGATCTGCACAGCAGCCTTTTTGTCTGGGAGTTCATGACAGCTGCCAGACAGACAGAAATCCAGTAGGTTCCTGGTAGAATCTAGGTAGGACAGTGGGTTGTCTCTGAAAACAATGACAGTGTTTTTAGAGTGACTGTGACAGACCTGGCAGGTCTGTATTCCTTGACTGACTGTGTACATCTACTGTGTGCATAATTCATACAATAGGGTCAGATATGTAATTTGTGAGATAGGGACAGTAATTATTTCTTTTTCTCTAGGTCCCCCTAGGTTGTATACCTTTTTTCCCAGAAGACAACTGCATACTACATTGACTATGCACAGCCTTGATCCCATTTGGGACCTCTAGATGGTACTGTAATATAATAATACAGTAAACTGACAGATGGGTACTTCTAAAAATATAGTGGTCATTTTGCAGGAAAATTCCACAAAGGGAATAAATGGGTTAGCTAAGTTCTAGCTTCCATAGCTGGACTGTATAAAATATATGTTATGAACAGTCATAACCAATAGGAGGATTTTTGTTCATCAGACGTACCTGATGGAAAGTCTAAACTCTTGCTACCCCTTTCATGTCATACAAATCCATTCTCTGTACCCATGCTTAAATACCTTTCAGGTTAAAAAAAGCCAAGCATAGAAAATGACCTCTTGCTATAGAAGTCAATGCAACTTTGGTGGGGGACACAAAAGTCAGTTTTCTCTGCTTTGCAATGGGCTTTCCCTGGCAGTCCCTTTGAACACAGGTAACAGTCAGCAGGATGTTATCACACCCTGCTCCAGAGTTTCTGAAGAAAGAATTTCAGAGATTCAAAATCCTTGAAAAGGGAACACCCCTGTCAAGGGAAGACTTTGAAGTGACACTAAACATATATTTATAATTACAGATGAGGCGATATAGCATGCACAAGGAATAAAGACACACAGCATGTCCTAGGGGCATGGCAGGAGAGGTGACATGCATCATGAAGCCTTGTTAAACTGCTCACTGGGGCTGAGGAAACCTGAGGCTGGTGTCTCCTATCACTTTTCATGTCACAATGCAATCCCTTTGTTTGCAGGAGTGTGCACACCTCACATGCACTATTGATATCCCTTAAACACATGACAGTACTCCTAGGCCTGCCTCAAGAAGGGAACATAATCTTGTTCACAGACTCAGCACAGATGCCAGGAAGGATGCAGGGCAGATTTTTAGGTAGTTCAGCTCAGTGTGTTCCCTGTGAGAGGGCTGAACTCAGGCAAACAAGCCTCAGGAGGATCGCTTGGAAAGAGTTAGAGACTTGCTGCCATTTGCCTGGAAGGCTTGGAGAGAAAAGCAAAGCCAAAAACAGCCAGAACGTGTACATTTCTATTTAGAGATCTAGTTGTCTCCATCTCTTTGTGTGTGTGCACATATGCATGCAAGAGTGATTATGATCTCAGAATGAAAGCAGTTTATTAAAACAGTCAGTTGTTTTATAATAGGGAAGCATACACACACACACACACACACACACACATATATATATATATATATATATATATATATATCTCCTCACAAATGTGTGTTTGTGCACGGACATTTTCCATGCATAAAAGTCTGCAGCACCGACTCCCCTATTCAGGGAAAAGCATGGCTCTTATCTTTTATTGCACAAAATGCCTGAGTGAGTGTCCCTAGAGAGTCAGAGCCCCCGATATTTATTGGAGAGCAGGGATTTTCCTCTACTACAAGTACTAAGCACTTGGTTCCAAACCAAATGGATCCCCACCTATAGTCTCAAAGATGATTTGAAGACACGTGTGTGCATGCAGATGTCCAGATGAAAGCTTCCATCCATGTCACCAAGTAATTGTAAGAAAAAAACTGAGTTACAGCTTTTAGCCAAACTGAGCTAAGGGCATGGTGAGTAAACATTCCTGTAGATTGCATTAAAATCACAGCATTTGCCTCACTGAGTATCTGTCTGTGGCACCTTCCGTGATTTTCCTTTCCTAGGAATGAAGAAGGTTTGTCTTCAGCAACTGACATCCATGATTATTTAAACCATGCTTTCCCAGAGTGCTTTATCCTGAGAGCACACATGATGCCTGAAAATTATGCATTTCCTGTGCAAATCTGATTAGAGGATCACTTCATGGATGAAGTGTCCATCTGAACTATTCATCAACAACTGCTAAACAATAGATGTCAAGAATCCCTGACACACTGCTACTCTGTTTTCTGTTTCATATATTCCTCTTTACCCAGAGAGTTCAATTGACATTGCTCTTTGTGTTTTGCCTGCCAGTTTTGATCAAGCCCATATAAAGTGGGATGCATGTTTAAACTACCACAGCAGGAGTAATTTGAATCAAATATAGGTTTGCATGAAAGCTTTGGTGTATTGTTTGATGGTAAGTTTATTTTAAATCTTTAGGACTGCCATTATGAGGTGGGATGCTACATACTGGTTGGAACAGTAATTGAATCTGAATGCAAATCATCCTTTATATAGTAAGGTTTTCTGTCCTCCTCTGTGCACATAGAATATGTTTGTCTTATTTTAGGGCTCACTCAGGCTACAAGATTTTCTACTCAATTCTTTGCAGTCAGATATGACTGTCTTCCAAAAAATTAAGCTGCTGCCAAACTGTGGTCTTCTTCCTCACTTTCCTTGTCTTATGTAACAGCCACCATGAGTACCTCTACACAGCTTTCCAAGCAGCATTTGGACAGGACGTCCAATCAGAAAATATCCCATCTACACAGATTATTCTCAGGAGCAGCTAGGGTTGATGAGCAACTCATGTGAAACTTAAATCCCTTTCTCTTGAAAGTAATAGACTGTTCTTCCCTTAGGAATGTTTAAACATCGCCTAATTTTCAGCATAGATTGTCCTGCAGACTCAACAGATATTGGTCTGGTCATCACCAAGGCCTTTTGAAAATGTCAAGTGGTAGACACTGGACAAAGATTGCTAGTGTGTTCCCCAAAGAGACCTCTCTGGTACCTGTCTAGAAGTCAGAAAGAAATTAAAGGCACCTGTGTCCACAGAGCAGCTATGCAGATAGGAAGTGAGGTCTTGGGAGCAATATGAAGGCAGAGATATTTGTGGGACTGCACAGCTGATGCACAGAGCACACACAGCCCCTGGAGCTATGCAGGTCTCTTAGAGGCCCAGGGCAATGATATCATCCTCGATGTTTTCACACACTGGCCTCTTTCACAGCACAAAGCAAACTACCAGGAGGTGAGTCTGCACTGCTCTGCTCCCCTGCAGTGTTAGTACTGGAGCCTTCTCTGCAGACCTGGAGGGCTCCCTTTATACTCTTCCCCAAAGGACATCCACAGATGCTATTTACAGGCAACCTTTCATCTGGGATGTTTGACTGCATCTGGGAGATGTAGAGGACAGAGGAAGATTGCAATCCAGATTTGCTATCAACTAGAAAAAAGGTGTAGAACAGACATGACCTAGAAAGGGCTTAGCCCTTTGGAGGAAGACCATACACAAATGTTCTTAAAGAGTTTTCTCAGACAGTTTCTCTGATGTAAGTGTCCATATAAAAATTTGACTTTTGTAAGGAGTTCACCACATATGATGAATGTCTTATCCTTTTTTGAGAATGTTTCTCTCTTATTTATATAGTCTATGTGCTGCATTAACCTTAGTGAGGGAAAACAACATCCTATTAACAAGAAGCATAAGATGATTTTGTAACATGCTTATTTATAAATCCTCTGCTAAGATATCAAGGTGGTAGTTTTGTTGCACAGTAGTTTTTAAGCAACTTTGTCATAGATCTAGACTCAACCACTCAGGTCAGCTACAAATATTAAATAAATCTATTATTCCTTCCTAAAAGATTTGCAAGAAGCATTTAAAGACTACAGGATGTAGGCAAGAGAGTGAATGAAACAATGAAACAGACACAGTGGGTGCCATCTATCAGAAATCAGCATTTTTTATTTCCTCATTGACTAGTGAAACTTGAACCATTTCCAGAAAGCCTAGCATTTGTAGCAATTATTTAGCGAAACATGAACTGGTTTAAAAGCCATTTTTTCCTACAGCATCATATTATACATACTTTCTTACTATATAATCACATTTTATACTATTTATTTTAACAAATTGAAAGCTTATTACAAATATTGTTCTTTCTAACATACTGGTATTTATTCATTTTGAAAAAACCTCTAATCCCACTTTGAAACAAACACAGCTAACTTCTATTAATGTAAGTTTTATGTTTAGACCAGCTATAACAAAACTGTCTTCAAAGAATAAAAATCATATACATGAAGATTTGCTCTGCTGTCATTCACTGCAGTCCTAAAATGTCTGACATAGCTGATTTCTGACTGAAAGCAAACATCTAGTTCTCCTAACTGGGTTGATACAGATATGATGGGACATTATCATGTTACTTTGATTGTACCTTAAGAACACTTGTTTTGATCTTCTCCTGTGGTTGTTTTCTTGCTCAAAGAAGACAAGAAGACATCTATCCATATGCTATATCCATAGTACTGCGTCTCCAGCTGCTGAATATTGGAAGGCCCTTATATTATTGGCCTAATTGTGATCTGCTTCCATCTTCTTTGTCAATGCTCCCAGGTGTTCCACCTATCTTCCTGCATCAGCATTAGTGGTTTTGTATCAACCAGAATATCTGATGCTTCACTGAAACTGACCCTGTAAAAAGCAATACAATACTTTTATCATGAGTGAAGCTGTACATCAAAGGGGGGGGGGGGAAATAATTCAATGATCCCAAGAAAATCACAGAACCGACTTCTTGTAGTCTTTTCTCTGAAAGTGAATAAACTATATCTAGCAATAGCTACTGGGAATCTGACCCTCTATACATATATGAAATGCTTGCCCTGCATAATTCCTGTAATCACATTTCCTTGTGAGCTTCCTGCTTCATTTTGGCTGAAATCTAAATTGTATCTCCTTTATTTTTTCTGAAATCCTTACTCTACTTTGTCGGATGTCTGTGCACCTCGTTACTGGCTGTATTTCTCTAATATGAAAATGCTGCATTCCCATAAGTAAACTAGGGGAGTGATTTATGCATTTTTCTGCATGAAAAGGCCCCTTGTGTGCTTCACATGTAAAGGCAGAACAAAGCAGATCTCTACGAACATTTGTTTTCCTTTTAGCAGTTATTGCCATAAAAAGAGGTCAGAATGAAATGAAACAACTTAATGTTTTGTCCCCTGTCCAGCTCTGGTGCCTGATCTGGTTTCAGCTGTTATAATTACGGGTCTCTTTCTGAATACATGAGAATGGACTCTGGCCCCTAAAGGATTACAGCTTGTTCGGTGGTTCCCACAACTTTGGACCAACTGGTCACAGCCCATCAAGCCAGCCATGTGTGTGCTTCACTTCTTAATATTTTCTGCAGCCCCAGGTGCAGAGCACTCACGATGGCCTTGAGGACCACCCAGTTTTTCTGCACTGCAGCAGTGAAGCCACTAAAATAAGTAATTTGACAATCACACCCTATAATAAATAGATCTTTGGCCAGAAGTTCCAGCACAGCTGAGCTAGTCAGATGTGCTCATCTTTAGGCATTTCAGGAACAGTCTGAGGGGAGCCATGGTTGGCTTCACTGTTTGGCTTTGTTCCCAGGTGTAAAACAAAGCAAAAAAAACCAGATAGTTCTTCTAAGTAATATTATACCATTTCTGAAAATTAAAATGGCAATTCAGAATCCATTAGGTAAGTGCTGACACTGTGCACTTTAAAATTTAGTCTGCAAGATCCATAGTGACTGGTAGAATATCTGCTTGAAACTCTCTTTGGACACAGGGCAAACATCATAGGAAACTCCTCTCTGCTGTACCAGTGTGCTCCCAGACCACCTGAAGAAGACGTGGGTGGGAGCCTGATGTTAGTCATGATTTCTGTTTTTTGAAGTCCTCATTATTCAGGTAGAATTGACAGGCACAGAGGTTCTGGATGGAGCAGCAGTTTGACCAGGAGACAACTTGTCCAGTGCTGAAAGACTGCTGACTTGTATCATACAACATTGTAATACTTTAGTTCAGCTGCACTGCATCCCACCACAGCCAAGTTTGTCCAGTTAAATCCCATGACAGGAACTCAAATGAGTACTTCAGAGTGTAAGAATGCCAGCAGGAACATATTGCCCTTCTCCCTTTTTTGTCTAGCCAGCTCTGGATGAGGGAATTTTTGAGTTCAATGTTGCATCCAGATAATCATTTTTAAAACCAACCCGTGGACCTATCATCCATGAGAACATATAATCCTTATCAGACTTCCTTTACACTTCTGTCATATATCATATTCTGCATCAAGGAGTTCATCAGTTTAGTTTTGTGTTTTCACTTGGTCTTATATTTGGCAATAATTTTCATTTGGTGTCTCTGTGAGGTTATAAATAATGACTATATCCACACTTTTCACCTTCTTTATGCCCTCCATCCTTTTCAAGTCCTTAGTGCAACCTAAGAGTCTTTTCAATTTCTCCTTAAATAGAAGCCATTTCCTACTTCTCATCAAACTTTTTACTCTCTCTGAATATTGTTTTTTCATAAACTGCATCAGGTTTCTGAGTATGAAATGCCAGAAATGCATGAGATATTGGAGGTGAATTAAAACACTGACATAATTTAATTTTTTGTCTTCTTCTGTCTGTATTCTTTCCCTAATAACTCAGTTCCTAGTTTTGATATCACCAGATGCAAGAATGTCTCTTGCTTTCACTGATGTTGATAGTGAAAATTCTGATCTGATTCCCGTGAAGATGGGTTGGACCTCTAGCCCAGAGCTCCCCCAGCAGCCCTGCACTAATCTCCTGTGTTATCAGGCCACCTATCAGTACTCTGTTGTTCAGCCTTTTGTCCATCTGAGGAGTAGGTCTGCATGGATTCCATGACAGATCAATGATTCTGGGCTTCTCCTGAGAGAAAGGGAATAATTTATCATTGCTAATGATTTGTTTTGTGTATCGATCTTACCTCCTCCTTACATCTGCTTATGAAGAACTCAGAAATATCTCCCATAAAAACCACTTTATTTTTGGATAGAACTCAATATGTTGGACATAACAGTTTTACGTCCTTCTAGTCAGGTGGGATTATTTTTGGCTATGCCCTGATTATTTAATGACCAACTACAAAAAGCCAGCTGATGTTAGTGCAATTCTTACAGAATGCTATAGGCAAGGGAGTAAGGTCAGAATAGTCATCCCATTTTCCGCTGTCAGGTGCCATTGCCCACTCCAGAACTCTTAATTTGTAATAACTGAACTCTGAAGACTGACATGATGACGTGACAATAGCAGGTTTGTTTTTAAAGCAATTTTCTTCTTCCCATCACACTAGAAATTATAAAGAAAATCTCCCCTCAAACACATTCTTATGTCTCAGAAAAACACAAGTATTAAAGTGAACAGCTTTCCTCTTGGTATGTTTAGCTCTCAATGCAGGTGTGTATTGAGTTTTTGGGATCTGCAGGGAGGTGATACTGGGAATGGCAAGCTAGCTCTGGTACAGTCAGCGACACAGTTCCTTGTAGCTTCATTATGAATACGGTTTTACCCAAGGGCTTTACCAGCTAAGCAACTGTTAGTCTATGTACACTTAGAGGATGCATGATGTCGAGTGCCAAGCTTTTCAGGTAATTCCTGCTTAGCATCTGCACAGACATGCATAGGGAATGTCACAGTTAAGGCACTACCTTTGGTTGTTGTCTTTGGGTTAGCTATTTTGTTTACAAAGACAGAAGGTATGATGAATAGGTTTCTTCTAGTTCCTAACTTTCCCCAGAGAAGTAGATTTCAAGGGGATTGGTTTGAAGAACAAATGCATACATCTTCACAGGATCAGCACCTAAATTCCTGTGATTCTTCTAACAGAGCAATTACTTTTCACATTTGATTTTAACAATGTTAGTTCCCAATTCAATTAACATCACCACTATTTTCTCTTGACAATTTCATGGCAAGCCTATAGGGATCCCATTAAAATGTCATTATATTGCTGCTGTGTTGTAAGACTTCAGTGGGAAAACAATTTCAGTGCAAGTCTATAGAGATCTTGTTATGAAGCTGTTAGAATGTGAAATGCAAATAACATCAATTATTTCAGTGTGAGCCTGTGGAGTCCCAATCCTGATGTCATCATGACATGAAGTTGAAAAGAAAAGCTCTTCTAATCTTCATGTATGAAGACACCAGAATGATGTGAGAATTAAGGGAGGAAAAGAAAGACAGAAAGGGACAAAAATGCTTTTAATGCATTGCTACAGTGATGTGAGAAAAAAAGAGGATTCATAGGTCATGTATTACAATTACTGTGTGTCTGTGGTAACTCTAGTCCTGAGCCTTCAATACATACTGTCCTCTAGCCCTATATGCAGAGGGTTTGCTCAACTACAGTTTAGTGTCAGGGAGCATTTTTAGATCCCTTCAAGGAAAGGATCCATTCCTGCTGCACATATTTTGAGCAGAATATAGTTTCCCACAGCTTCCCCATGACACACATAAGTACTCCTCAAATCCACGGTGAGCCATATCACGCCTGCACACTTCATCTGTGTAATTCTCTAGAAATAATTAGAAGAGAAAGATCACCAAGCCCTGAGGGTGGACCCCCACTGTGTGCTACGGGCAGCTCCAAAGCTGCCTTGATACCAGGCGCATCAGTCACGCAGACAACAAACCCGTGAAAGGAAGCTCAGATGCAGCTCAAACGTGCCCTGTGGAGCTCATCTGACATGGTTCCTCCCAGCACATGGACAGAGGGGGCCTGGCTCCCGGGACACTGCCTGTGTGGAAGTTGCCTGGTGGTCACTTGGCTGCCCTAAACCTTGAAGTTTCCTAGTGTGGCATAGAAAGCTGAGCACACAGTGCTGGGTCATTACAGTCTGGGTGAGTGAAGACAGCAGGACTAGCCCCAAAACAAGAGCTTGGTGTAGTTAAGGAGGGGGCGCAGTCACTATGGGAAGAGATAGAATGGCACAGAAAATGATATGAGTAAGTGTGAGATGTGATTGAGTACAGTATCTAAAATGCATATTTGCATGTTGTGCCAAGCACAGATTTTTTGGTTTGTAGAGCCTGCATCCCCATATTTTTGTGCAGATATTATCTCCTCTATTTGCCAAAGGTCTACACGAAGTAAATCTGAAGTAAAACTAAAGTAAAGGTCTTTTAGCAAGCTCCAAAAAAGTCATCCAGGTTTTCAGTCAAGCTCTTTGGAGTCCAAACTCATCTGGTCAATGATAGGCTACAAAAAATACCCATTTTGCTGCTATGTGCCAAGGATGTCTATGACTGCAACTACTCTTCTGCCACAAAAAAAATATGAGTCTGAAAGGATATTCCCCATTTTAAATTAATGATTACTTTTCCAGAAAATTGTTGTCACTGTCACCCTCACCCCTGACCAGACCCAGAACCATCAAGGGCTTCAGTACACACCCAGGAATCCAGAACTGAGGGAGAAATGGGATTTTCGCAGCTTCTTCTTCTTCTTCTTCTTCTCCTTCTTCTGCTTTCCTAGAGACAGATTAGACTGTTAATAACTGTGGATCAAATGAGATTTATGAAGACCTTCAGAAACACCGGACTCCTAAATGGCAAAGTGCGATCTTAGAAAATATCTCAGAACTACCCTAGGAGAGTTGATCTGACCATATCCAATGTGTCATTCTGTGTGCCTTCATGTACTTAGGATGGCATTTCCCAGGAGACACAGAAGCAGCACCACTTGTGGCACTGCACTCACAGAAGTCCATAATAAATAATTCTGTAGATCTACAGTGCTTTCAACACAAAAAGCTGAGTTGTAATTGACTTGTGTTTCTTAGCATCTGAGCAATGAACCAAGCCTCCAATTTTGTTTATTCTTGCTGTGAAGCCAGGTATTCCCTTCAAGCAGAATTTTTTTTTGTAAGGACACTCAGTTACCGGAAGTGTTTCTACCTCACCTGAGCATGACACTATCTATCTATCTATCTATCTATCTATCTACAGAACCATCACCAGAAGTCTTAGAAAGGAATGACAGTATAGAGACTGGATGGTTAAATACTCCTTGTAACTGCTTACTGAAGTGTGAAAAGGAGAGTATTATGGTAATACCACAGCATCTTTCTGCTGATATTGCCAAATCATGGCAAGGCTGTGATAAGTTATGCAGGCTGCTATGGTTCATCAGTGCTCAGAAATCTCTATTTGCAGCTCATCCACATGGGTAGCACTGGACTAGAGTACCTGCTGGGAGTTTTGACCTCACACTGCTAAGATGCACTGAAGATAGCTAGTGGCATGACAGCAAGATTAGGTTTTTACATTCTCTTTTCTGAGCCACATATGAGGCAACCTCTGTTTTTGGAGTGGTCAGTGTTACTGTAGTCTCCCCAGCTGAGCAGCTACTGCAGTTGATATCAGCTGCTATAGCTGTGAGTTCCTCCCAAGAGTCACATCTTATGGGCAGCCTTTGTTACCTACTTAGTTACTTATTTGCTCTAGCCTTTGTGGATAGACAGAGCTCAGGAGGGTCTGCATCCTGGCTGTCTTCTTTCTGCACTACAAATAATACAGGCTTATTGAAACATTCTTAATTGGTGTCATCAGAAGATGAATACTAACAGACTTACTTAAAATTTTTCTCTCTCTCTTACTTCTGTACTCCCAGACCTCCTCTGTGTACAGCCTCTTCTGAAATGGATTTTTCTATTTCTGGATCTGTTCCAAGACAGAAAGCAGAAGAGCACCAACACCGCTCAGGGTTAGCTGAGTTTAAAAGCAAAAACCTGAAAAACAAAACACAGGCAAACTATATTGTATCTGAAATCAGTTTAGTTTGCTAGAGGTTATTTAACCTAAATCAGTTTTGCCCGTCTCCTCTCTCGTTTATTTTGCACAGAAATAATTGAGATGGTAAGTTTCACTCTTTGCAAGACCTTTACAAATGAACCAATACCACAAATTTGCACTGTCCAGAGCTGGTATTGCAAGTTCAATTTTCACAAAAATGCCTGCAGATCTGGGTGGCTTGTGGAGCACAAGTGAAATTCATCAGGCTGAAGTGGCTCCAAGGAGAATCAGATAAAAGGCCAGTTAAAAGAGGTGCCCTAGCTCTGGAGAGCTGGCTGCCAGCAGCCACTTTCACCACAGGCACAGAAGAAATAAGGCTAGAGGGATGGCCAGAGGGCACAGAGGGAAGGCAGCAGGACAAGAAAGTTGGATGCCAAGGCACAAGGTTGAACAAATTCGCTGAGTGATACATTTCCTCTGTCAAGCAGAAAAAGATAATATCCCAGATGCTTCCCTTCCAAGAGGGGTGATTATCCCTGTTGTCTACTCCTAGAAACCTCCTTCTTTTCTCCCCCTTTCCCTGTCATCAAGAAGCACAAGTTCTCAGTCTGCTGGCTAGGACATGATGCAGCCCCACCCATACCCACTCAGACTTGGAAAAGGATGAAGGGGGAAAGGGACACTCTCGGCCTGGACGTCCTGCCCCAGGGCTGTATCAGACTCTTGGGTGCAGTCCCGGCGCAGCCTGGTTCCTCCCCAGGTCAAAAAACCATAACAGATTCAGTGTGGGCCTGCTGGGACTAGATGGCAGGTCCTGTGTTCTCCTGTCTTACTACAAGGCTCAACTTTACATCGAATGACTTGTCAGTGTTTTCCTGCTAGCATTTGGCTTTTCTCTTGGCTTTGCTTCCCACTGCTGTTAACTGTCCTGACAAATGAAAGTCATTCTGAAACTATGTGGCTTTGTAATTATTATCTTTGGTAAATGTTTTGAAAGCTGAAGAGTTGCTGTTTGCTCCCTCACAAGCTGCAAACGCCTGCCAGAAGTTCAATTTAACTGTCAACACCTCTGCTCATGAACTTAAATATTTTGGAGTCTGTCTTTATAGTTACATATATTAGCATGTTCTGCTTTCTGTAGGACAGACAACTGCTTGCTAATAAGAATGTGCTCCTGTTTAGTCATGTTTCTTTATTTAAGGCTGTTGTTGAACCAGTCTTTATCTCTCTGTGCTAGAATTAATGTTAGAAATAGGTTTTCAGAGTTCCTCTTGACTAAAGACCTTTAGGGTACCGGTACCTTAAGATAAATCCAGGCTCTGGATAACCTCACAATTGACATTGCTACTAGCTTTTTGAAGCTGGAATGGTGATACCTGGAAAAACTTGTGATAGGTCTCTCCCATTTCCATGAGTACTTTCATGCACAGATACAGGATACAGATACATTACTTTTGGTAACTGCAGGGGAAGAACTTGTGAGCACTGAATTGGGCACAGTGACAACAAGGTGGAGAAACAGACTGAGAATGGAGGTTTAATAGGCATATTCAGCCTGTAACAAATGAATCAACCCCCCCCTGCAGTAGATGGTAAACCCTGTGTTCTCTTTGGAAATCAGGCAGATTATATGCAGTATTGACAGCAAATTGGTACCTTGGGTGCTCTGGAAAATTCTCCCTAAGATTTAGGTCTTCAGACTGATGCTCAACTCCCATTGACTTCAGATGGAATTAGAAACCTGCGTGATCTTGAGATTCAGGGCCACAGAAAGATTTTTTAAAATGCTGATGTACCTAGTTGCCTTTAAATTCACATGAGAAATGACATCTGCATCTCTAAGTTCCAGAAAACCAAAGAAAAAAATCCCTCCTCATTTCTATGCATCCTCTGTCCTTAAAATGAGTAGGCGTGATTTCTGGTGGGATACACCAAGATCTCACTGGGTTTGGCAGGGTTATTAAAGGAGGCTAAAAAGATTCAGTACATATTAACCTTTAAAATATAATGGGAGGTGGGTATGACCCAGATTGGATATCCCAGAAATTACCTGTTAACTCTATATGAAGCTCCTCTATTAAGAACCTTGTACATTCCCAAATGGCAGTTCTTTCACCCTGGCTGGACAATGGTCCAGATACAGCCCACTTCCCCTAGGAAGAAGCAGGAGTTTATTGTTAATAGAAGAATACAGAGAATATGCCCTAAATTTCTTTCATGCTTTAGAATGATTGGGCATGATCACAGTTCCTTTTGTGGGGGACAGGCAGAGTGGGCAACTCTCTCTTCCAGATTTCCTGAGTTTTAAGGGCCCTCTTTCATACTGTCATCCATAAGGAAATGGCCTGAATTTCATGGTTGCTATTACACTCCTCTGAAAGTAATTTCTGCTAGGTCTAGGTCTCTCCCGTTTTTTATCTGGGCAAGAATTCAGTTAAAAAGTAGAATGTTCGTTGTTCAAGATGTTTCTGGGGATGACATCAGCAAATTTCTTAATAAATACCACAGAAAATAAATTAATCTCTGGAAAGATGAGCTATTAATTAGGCCATTTGTCTCATATGTCACCACCTAATCTGATTCATTACGTCCCTTTACATTTTCCAACCAAAATAAAGCTGCTTTCATATCAGTTTTGGTCTTTGTCATAAAAGGAATTGGATTTGCATTCTTTGCTGGGATTTTGTGTGTTTGTGTCAGGAACAAATACATTAATGAGACCTCAAGAACAAAATACTCTTTAACATGGAAGAGTAATAATCTCTAAAGAAGAACAGAGCACACTGAAGCATAAATAGGACAGACTGGATGACAATAAGTACAAGCAGCTGGCCAGCACAGATTCACAGACTGAGTGGAGCTATATGGTGATAAGGGATTCATTTAGCTTTAAAAAGTGCCTAATGTGCCAAAACACTCCAAAAGACAGGGTTTCCCCAATCACCATGGATAAATTTCCTGCCACGCCTGAGAGACTCATTGCATTAGCACCTTGAACTCACCTAGGTTAAATTGTGGTCCTGTGCAAGCTCAGAGGGCTCGGGCTTCTGACACTGCCTTTGTGCATCCCCTCTTTATCAGTGAATATTTCATCTCACAACCATTCATATGCCTTGCTGTAAAAGTAAAGTGAGACCTCAAGTCTTAAGCAAAGTACTTAAGAGACTGAGAGAACTGGCAACTGCAGTGTAGTTTCTCAGCATCTATGAACAAAGGTAGTAAGCTGAGTTGTCTGGAAAGTTAACGAAAGCTCCATGAAATGATATTTAAAGAGATTTTAAACACCTTGTAGACAGTAGTGAAGGAGGAATCAACTGTTGTGAGCAAAAGAGGTACTTCTGGTTGTTAAACCAGGACTGACAATTTGTATTTTGGCTTTCCTAAATGGCCCTGGACACTTTGATGCTGGTGCTGTGTCAAGGCTCAAAATGAAATGCAGAGGACTCTGCACAGGTGTGATGTGAAAAGACTGAGCCAGATGGTGAAGGGGCTACCCTTGCCTTGGGGAGACGCTGCCTACCTCTGTAGGATCTGTGCAGCCTCCTCGTGCCCCACCACGCCTAGGTGCAGTCCTTGCCACCAGCATTGCTCCTCCTTGCAGGGGCAAGGATGGGGAGGGAGACCTGTCTTCAGATCATTAAGATTTTCATCTGTCATTTGCAGCTTGTATTCCCAATTGTCAGGCAAGAGAGATGAAAAGTTACTGAAAAATCTTTTTGTGACTGAAGTTGTAGAGACAGATGCCTCCATATTTGGCTTCCTCTGTGTCGCATGGATAAGAGAGGTGTATTCCAATGGGATATATCAGCAATGGAGAGATGGTGTTTCCCTGGTCCAGTTCTCTGCTGACACCTGCTCTCTCCCAGCAGAAAATCTGCACCCATATTTATATCTGATGTAGGGAAATCTTAATATGTGCAAGGATCTTCTCAAGAGCAAAAATAATGGAGATGTATACTTCAAAAACACTCACACCCTTTGCAATTTTATGTATTGTAAGTGCACATGTGCGTGTTTTGGGCTGATTTTTTTCTGTTGAATAAGCAAAAGATAGTGGGAAATATTTCAGCTTTGGAATGTTCTTCATTAAATGCCTTGGGACTGTGATGCATATATACACACGTCCTGCCCCAGAAAATTCTTAAGGGTTGTCTGCAAGACTCATCTGTCCAGCTGATGTCTTGTTTCTCTCTATAACCCTTTCTGAGAGATTTTGTGCTTGCACAGTTCTCTAATACACCCATCTGTAAGGCTTCGGAGCAGTGCCAAAATGAGTGTCATTCTTAGTGAAGACAGCTGTGGAAGATCCCTTCCTCATGCTGCCACGATGAGCCTTTGTTTTTCACACGCACACGCACAACTCTGGCTTCTGCTTGACTCTCCAGGGGAGAGAGAAGCTGAAATGCCTTATTCCAGATGCAAGCTTTTGTACAGTGTGTTTAGCGATGCTCGTTAATCAACAGAACCTGTAATGTCACCTGCCAAACAGCAAGGGAGAGGAATGTGTCACTGAGTCAAAGTCTTCAGTCCTGTGCAAAGAGTTTCCCCTCCACCTCCCTGAACCTACGGCCTAGGTAAAGTAGCCAGAATCAATATAAAGTGTATTAGAGAAGGCAAGGATATGGCTTTTGGAGAGAATTCCCTTATCTTGTGATCCAAGAAAGTATCATCAGTCCCTGGGCCTACTTTCCATCATAAAGCCAAATTATTCTCTCCTGTTCTCCTCCTGAGCCCTGAGGAATACACAATGCCTGCACACCTTGTTTCCTTTATGGGTCTATCAATGTAACAGGACACAGGGGCTGCTCTGGAAGTACTCATCTACCTTGAAACCCTGCAGAGACATGTCCAAATCTGTTTTTTGGTGGTAGCTTCACTGCTACACTAGAAATGGCCTCAAGCTTGAGTGCTCTCAGACAGGAAGCTTCCTGAAGTCAAGGAACTCTTCATCTCCATCTCTCCCCTCCTTCCACCTTAAAACAAGAAAGAATATCTGTTTCAGAGTGTCTTTAGGATTTCTTTTAATCTCTTGCCTTGTCACAGGAGCCAAACTGTTACAAAAAGTGTGGGCACATGACATCAGATGTTCAACAGGTGACAAGACTGCCCTGTAAACCAAGCTTAACATAGTTCCCAAATGCAGTTCAACAACCTCACTTCTTAATCCCGGATTCTAAATTTTCCTTGATAGTCTTTGGTTTCCTTCCACCTCAACAATGTGACAATGCAGATATTGCCTTAAGGAGGTGCAGTCACAATGTTCCATTTAGGCTGTGACACATCTGAACTCAAATTCTCAGTACCTTGAGGCCTCTGCACCAACCCCTTATTTGAACAAAAATTCCTGAATATCTGTATGTCTATCCAGCCTCAGTAGCTTGATGTGATTGAGATGGGGTCTAGTGCCAGTAATGGATTGGTTTCAGTGTTAGTGAATGCTTATATCAATATATTGCACTGTTTCTGCAACCCACAGACCCCGGGACAATTGCTCTACCTGAACACTCAGTAGCCACATGACTGCCCACAGCTGGGCTTCTCTGAATCTCTTTCACTGCTGGGGAATTACTTCTTATTGTGTCCAGAAGCACAGATCCCAAACAAAATCAAGATTTTCAGTGTATGAATCCACAGGAACTGTCTTGTTTCCAAATAACTCACAATTATTCTTCAAAATGTTCATTCAGGATTCAGATTCAAGTGCAATAGTTAAGTGAATGGAGCTCGCAAACTCAAGGATAGCATAAAAATTAATAGTCTTTGGAGCTTTTGGCAGTAAGGCAAGCATGAAGTAACATGAATTATGACATTGCCTGAATGCTCCAGTTCATGTCTCAGGTAATCATTTGCCTTCAGATGGCAGAGGAGGAGGAAGAACTGCTGTGCTGTTGAATTGTTTAACAGTAGCTGTAAACACTGTCTAGACCCACACCCTGGTATAGTCTCCTCAGTTTCTGGCTCCTGATGATGATGATGATACCATGGCAGCTTGTCTCTTGAGTAAATTGATTCTTCAGTCTGGTTGTGTTCTCAGGTATTAATGCATTTAGAGAGATCTCTAATCCATCCCAAGATGAAACTGTGATTCAATCCAAAAGGTGAATAACTGAATACTGTGAACCTGTATGCTATCACTAATTGTTTAAACACTCTAACACCTCACAATGCACAAGGTCTTTGAGACAGGAACTTCAAAGCATTTTCTCAATCACCAATTTAATTCCACAGTGCACCAGCCAAGTCAGCTAGCAGATAGAGCTCTCCTCTTTTTATGTAGGTAAACTGAGGCAGTGAAAATTCAAACAAGTATGTCCAATATGACTTATTTTCAAAGACACCAGCTCCTTACAGCTGCATTACTTTAGAATTCCTACATATTTCTGAACTTCAGATAACATTTCTTGAAATAAATAATGAAGTGAATAATGAAGTGAACAAAACATAAATAGTCATGCCAGATTATTAATGTATTTTCCCGTCCTTTTTGTGATCCTTTAGACCTCATAACTTGTTTTATACATCCAAGGAAGATGAATGGAGGGCCAGGGGCTTGAAGGTTATTTTGCCAGAAGGAATGGTTTGTGTTCCTGAACAAAGACACCTAATTTTTAGTGAAAGCTGAAAAGAGGAAGAAAATTTCATACGACTGGTATTATATATTCCTTGTTTATACACACTGGCCTGTGTCCAAAGCAGAGTGTGTGGAAACCACATGACTACTATTGAATATGTGCCTAAATCAAATCTGCAGTGTTTTTCCTCTGCTTGCCAAGCACAAGCCTCCAGTGGGGTTAGACACCATATGTTAGGTAGAAAACAGGTTGCAGTTTTATTGCCTACCTTTCCAGGTACAGGACAATCTTGCAAACCTAAGTGGCATCCAACTCTGTAGAAACTCCATAAATGTCTGATTTAGTCTGGGTCCCAAAGCCCATCCAAATTTCTCTTAAATGGTTGACCCAAGCAGACACCTACTCCTTCAAAAGCAGTGTCTAAGCAGAGAGGACAATGGAGAAGGTTAGGCTTTGGGTCTTTCTTCCATCTGATCTTGGGGAAAACACATTTGCAGGTGAGATTGTTAGAAAAGTCATCAGGAAGCAACATGCACCATGTACCATTGTATGGCAACGCCAAAAATTTTAGAATGTGTTTTTGCTCCTTGTTGGCACAAACCCAAACTTTTAGAGCAGTCTGTGCTGTAGATTTGTTTTGCTGCTCATAACTCCAGGCACAAATGGAGGAGCCTGGTCCAGCTGCCAATTTCAAAGGGAAGGGGCTCAAATATGGCCAGGAACTAAAATGGAAGACTAGCCACTGGCCAGCTGTCATTTTGTTTAGAAATACAGAGTCTTCTTACATAAATGCAAAGAGTGGCCGTAGTGAATCAAAGCAAAGATCCATCCAGCACAGCAACCTGAGACAGCAAACTCACATATCCACATTGCAACAACTTGCTGCTCAGGGACTTCCAGATCCAAAATAATTTTATTTAGTGGGTCTTGATTGACGGCTTTCTCTTCTGCTAATTTTCCCTGTCTCTCCCTGAATCAAGGTCAGCTTTCACCATTTACAGCATCCCACAGCAGAGCATTCCTGTGGTTTCTAGACATGGATAAAGGAATATTTTCTTCTGTTTGTTTGGTATCTTCCCATCTTTTTTTCTTAATCTTCTATTCCATATACTGGGCCTCACCCCTCTCAGAACCTTTTCCAGCTTTGTTATACTATTTTCAAGATGAGGGGCTCAGAACATACAAAATAATAACATGGTAAGGGTATGCTGTAGATTTGAGCCATCACTTTAAATGGGTCACTTTTTCTCCATATGCATTTGCATTTATTTACATTGAATGTCATCTGCCACTTCAGGGTAGAATTAGAATTACTTTACCTTTAGTACATTGTAGAGCATGACATTAGTCAGTTTATGAAGGCTGACATCAAAGAATGTCCTGAGCAAGAAAACATAGCATACCTACCACACAAACTGCACTTTAAAAACCACCTGTATGGGAGGACTCACACTTCTGAAAATGCAGGATTTACAGATCAAAAATTTAGTAAAAGGATGAAAGTAGGAATGCATACTGTATAGTAAGCTAGGCATGGAGTATAATTATATAAGGATCTGAAGATTTTTTAATATTCTCTTCAGGAGGAAAAGTTTCAAAAGGTCATCTAAAATACTGCATGACCATTGGTATTATAATGTGTAACAAGTACTTTTAGCAATTGCTTACCTAACAGAGATGATAACTGGTATCCACATGTAAATTTGGAAGCAACAATCAGTTGTGGGGCACACAAAAAACAGAATACAGGGTCACCTGGCTCTCAAACATAGAACACTTGGCGTTGGCATTACACACCTCAGCTGGAACTATTTCTATGTCCTACTTCATTGAAGACACTCTGAAGTGGATATCCAAACACAAAGTCTCTGTTCCTGTTAGGGTTAAAATAATTTATATACCATATTTACTATTTACAGTCCAAAGCTGATCAAAAACTGATTTTACAGGTGAGCTAGATTTGCCTGATCATCTAGATCACAAATGCTAGGCCCTGCTTCTTTTTTAAAAGGCCCTATGATCTCCATGCTTAACTTCAATCATCTTGGAACTCAAATGCTTTTTCCAGTCTTCTGAGATTTATATACCGGTGGTCTGTGCAAGAGCTTGAATAATCAAAATCTTTCACAAAACCACAGTGTCTCCAACTCAGAGCTGCCTACTGAACTGTTGGATATGGAACAATTTTTCCTGGTTGATCATGGTAACCACACGAGCCTTTACAGGATTCCCATAGATGTTGTCTCCTGTCCAGCCACTGCTGTCATTTCCTACCACCATGACTGTGTCACCTGGGACCCTCCACTGCAACTCAGAGAAAAGAACATAAAGAGACACCAGTCTGAAGCAACTAATCCAAACAGTGAAAGCAGTAAACTTCAGTACTGACAGAGAACAGCACTTCTCAAGCACTCTAGTTCAAAACAATAGGAAGCCAGGCAGACAGACAAATGGAAAATTCAGATGTCAGGGTTCAATGTAAAAAAAGGAAAGGAAAACGTTCAGCCTATAATCAATCATGGGTACAGTGGAGCATTACAAAAAGACTCACATTACATTCCAGCACAATGATTATCCCATGGTAGTGGAGACCTGCCCTAGGGTTGCTCTTCTGATGAAGCAGCAGTATCTGCTGGTATCATTTTTTCATCTCTGAAGGTGCTCTAGATACATGCACTGCAGAAGAAACGTATTGACTAAAAGATTGTGCAGCCTTTCTACTGGATGCACTTACAGCCACTTACAGGCTAATGGATGAAGTTGCTTTTAGGTGGATTGGAGGTCCTCTGAAATCCATTCCAAGAAACACTGCTAAACAACAGTAATACAATATCTGTAACTGCCCTCACATGGAGAATTAAAAATATAAAACAGAGTCAGTGAAGTCTTGGGAAAAATGCGTGCAGTGATCAGTTATATTAAGTGAAACAAATTTAATGCCAGTGTGAGAAGCTGGGAAACCCATGAAAACAAGAGAGGCTTTCTCACTGGACACAGGCATAACTGGCACTTTGGAGTCCTGGCCATTGCTGATGAGCAGGGCACTGCAAAACACAGACCTGATTGCCACATGAAGGGATGTGGCCAAGTAAATACAGATGTCAGTTTTCTGTTAATCTCAGCTCTCTCTTTGGCTCATTGACCTACCTGAACACCAATACAAAGACATCAGGTCAAGTGGGAAGGAAGTCCAGACCTGCAATGCTGCAATTTAAAAATTCACCCTCCCAATAGCGCAGGCAAGGTGAGGAAAAGACAAGGCCTGCTTCACTTGATGTTACAGCCTAGTAACTAGACAGAGAAACGCAGTAGCCAAATGAGCTGCCCCTGAATGACTCCAGAAATGTGCTTGAAGCAGCCCCACAATTAAGCAGGTTTGATAGTCTTCAAATTCTTTCCTTAAAGCAGCAACAAACGGCAGCAGTCCACAGTTCATTAGGAAAGAGATCATACAAGAAACACAGACACATGACCATGGAGAGAGAACACTTCAGACAGTTCCAAGAAATAAAGAAGTACATGGCTGGTTGGCGTGAGTACAGGAGCCAAAACCTTAGGTAGAAAAGTCAGGAGAAACAAGGAGATTGGGAAACAAGTCAAACCGACATGATGCAAGCCAAGAAAAGGAATTCAGTGACCAGGTGGAAGGCTCGCAATGTCAGATATAGCATAAGCAAAGGAGACAAACTCATGGAAGGGGGTTCACAGAAGGGGTATCAACCATTTAATCCATGATGGGTTGCTGGTAGAAGAACTTGTGAGGCTACAGACTCTGGAGTGACACTGAGCAATGCAGTTAAAATTTGACGTGTGTCTGACGCTCTTGCGCTGTTGTACCTGTGTCACACCCATCTGCAGTGCGGTGATCCTTCTTCATGGACTTATGGGGTGAAACCAGGTGGTTGGTCTAGTGTTTGACAGGCCATCCAGCTGTGCCTGCTGCTGCTGGCTCTGGGACCGTGGTGTGTGGGAGTCATGATGCACGTCTGTGACTGAAGCTGTCTCCCCAGAAGCTTCAGAGAAATCCCACTGAAATATTCAACCTTTGGCAGCAGCCTCCACCTCTTCCTTTTACTGCCCACTAAGCAGTACATTTTTCCACTGGACACAAGCTCCCAGAATCTCTTGTGGGAGCAGTATATTTGTCTTCTAGCTAATCTCAGGGACTCTCTTTTAGTACCAATACCCATTTTCACAAAAAATGCACAGAAAGATTTAACACTGAGGCAAGGGCAACAGAAAATTAGCTACTAATTTTTGTAACAATTTTCAAGAATTTGTTTTCTCTGGATTTAAGACAGGTTGGGTTAAAACTTAAAAGCTATAAACATTAATTTTAAAACACAGTCTTCCTTTGGGCACCATCAGAGAAATGGAAACAACCACAGAAAATACAGAGGAATCAGGTATCACTTGTAAGAAAGTAACTGGGGATGTAGTATTCCATTACACAGGATGCATTTGTACCATTTTAGCTTGCACAGATGGAAATATAGTTCAATGTTTCAACATCATTTGACTTTCACGTGTTAAAATATTGATAAGTGCTGCACAGGATAATGCCCCTATGGTTTCAAGTAGTAACTGGAGCATGATGTTTATTGAAGTGAAATACAGCAAAGCCTTTAACAAGTATTTAAAATTCTGAGACTCGTTCTCAACACTGTCATAGATGATTTCTTTATTTTTCTTCAGCTAGTCTTTGTTGATATCTTTCAGTTTCTGGATGTTAAAATAGAATTCATCTTCTGATCACCTCAATGCTTCTGTGTTACAAGAAACTCTTTAGAAAAAAAAAAAAACAAAACCCTTCCTATTTGAAAACTACAATGCTGCAAAATAACAAGCTTCAATAAAGAAAAACAATGCTACATAAAATAGGCATAAATGGACCATAGACTCTCTGTTCTAAATATTTATGGACCTTTATGCTTCAGCAAGAACATCTGAAAGCCATAAAACACATGATTATCCAAATTGCTCAATGAAGTCTAACTTGTATCATGTCAAAGCTTCAGTTCTAAAATGCACAGTATTTCCTACAACACTTAGGATTGCTAAAACCAAATTAGTCTAGCCAGAAGTCAGCAGAGGTCAGAAAGAATGTCACTTCAATATATTTGAAGGGAAGATGAGCCATGAAGGATTTTCTGAAAGTGCATATCGCAGGGGTAAGACCATAATTCATTCAGAATTCATCTATCCAGTCTGCAGCATCAGATTTAGCACAGAGTTGCTTTGGTCCCCTATGAAAGCAAGGCTTCATTTTATGCTTCTCATTGGCACAAGCCTGGAAAAAAATCAAAGAGGAAGGCAGTTCACCAGATATAGTTCAGTTGAGCAGACTGGAAAGGATTTAATGTTCTCTGAATGTAATATGGAGGAAAATGAAAAGTTTTCAAGTACTGGAGCAACCATTCATTGGGGTACACAGGTCTGCAATGAATTTAGGGACTTGACTCTCTAACAGGTAACTCTTATAATGCAGTCATTAACCACATCATCTCATATGTACGTTGAGTAGGCCAGATCCACATGGGAAGCCTGAGTAATTCCAAAATTAACGTACAGTACAAGGAGCAGTGTTTGCAATTCCTATGTAAAGGTGCATGTCTCAGCAAATGGTCTCCTCTCTACTTAACCTCACAGTACTTTTGAAGACCAAGCAGCATTCACTGTTATACTGTAAACAGAATTTTTTTTCCTCTTCTTAAAACAAAACAAGAAAAATAAATCCTATTTATCCTATCATGTTTTGACTGTAGGAATATCAGCTTACATGGAGTATTGCTCAAGAAATTCATATCTCAATAGTTGTCCTCTGAATATTATTTAAATTGAATATAAGTTCCCTTGTTTCCTAATACCTACACATATTTTAGCACATAAATCATAGTAATGAGTTATCTGTTTCATTGTGAATTATTATTTTGCAGAGCAGACTCTTCCTTTCCTTCTAGTCAATTTATTATCTGGCAATTAGAATTGGTTATAAAAGTCCTAATGTGTCAATTTCAATACTAGTTGATGAAAGTTCTGTGAATGTTCTTTGCAAAGAATACTGGAGCATTTAATTTCTAAGTTGTTGAAGTGCTTCCCTTTGTTTTTAGAATTTATATTAAGAAAATAGAAGAGTTGATACTATTAAGTCTAAAGAAATCCATACTAGCATGGAGTGTTGCAAACTTACTGAAACAGAAGATTCTGGTAGTTTATGATTCATATTTCATAGCTCAATATTCATATTCAATAATATCTAAAATTTAAAAATTTTATCTCTTTGTTGTCTTAATAGAGAAGTTTGAAATGCTAACCTTTGCATGGAATAAATTTTCTCAGTTTTGAAATCTGCTGAAGATGCTGAACAATAGGCATCAATAGACTTCAAAGTACCACTTGCAAGTAGTACAAGAAGTACTACAAACCATCTCAGAAAAAAGAACTGTATTACTATGAATTAGTGATGCAGCAAGATGTTCAGGCTACTCATTATGTTTTACAGTGTCATATGTTGAACACTATTTAAAACAACAATAACATAATTTTTCCACTGGGCTTTGCAGAATCCATCTTGATGTCTTCCTAATACAAGATTCTGGGCCATTCCCTTGAATAAAATTAATCTCTGGTTTAATACAAGCTAGCCAACAGTCTCAACACAAAGCTTATTGCCATGATCCCCGAATCATTTGGAATGTGCAAAATGACACAAATTTTTCTCCTGCACTGCAACTCAAGCCGAGAACACGCCTCAGCTCTGTCCTCAGTGTGCCTGCATCTCAGTCACAGAGGACCCATATGATCATATGCTATACTGCCCAAAAAATAATTTTCTCTTGTGCAGAGATGCATTTAACCAGAGATATCGTGTAACATCTTCTGTGGCCATCTGTTCAACTGTGGGAGCACAGGTATTTTAGAGCAGCACACAGGTTAAATGCACGCAGCCAGGATGTGCCTCGATACAGCCCCGCATTGCAGTGATCCCTGCATTGTGCAAGTGGAAGTGGAAGTGGCTAGCAGATTAAAAAGTGGGTGATCACGGACCATAAGCTGTCATGTGGATGTCACACTGACAAAGCAGAACATAATATCAATATATGATAAATAATATGTGATTAAAAAAAAGGCTAAATGCTTTTAAAGATAATGGTCTGCTTGATGTTCATATATGCTGAGGCAGAATCTCTTTGAACAGGCAAACCCAGACTAATGGCAGTAAAAGTAAAGCAGGTAGCTGGTAACTTCCCAGGATGACTAGGAAGTTGCTCAGAAGCCAAATGCTGTCACATCTGCTTTCTACAGGTGTGACTGTCACAGTACAACTCAATCAGACACAAGCCACAATTAAAGATGGAGGGACCCTCTGAGGCCTCATGGAGATGGATGTGACAATCTACCATTGTGTGAAGGCCTTCTTCTGCTGATCAGTACCTCAGGTACCTCACACCAGACTGTTCCTCAGCTCAAACTCATGGAAAATACCAAAATCCACAGAGTATGTAGGAGGGTGGGAGGAAGGGGGTCACCAGGGCGTGCCTGTTTCATGACACATTATAAATGCCTTTGGTCTTACTTTAAAAATCTACAGCCTCAAAATATGTATTATAATTCTTTGCATATCCTTAAAAAAACCTGTATGCTTTGTTTGATACTGAAGTCAAGGCCAGATGGGAATGTGTGGGCTGTGCTTTATTTATTGATTAGCTATATCATATATAGCATGGTGTGTCCTGTTTCCTTGTGTTCAAACCATGCTGTTTAACTGGCTTTCCAGAATGATGTACAAACAACTTAAGGTCTCTGCATTGCATCACTTGCATTGTTGGTGTTTTCCTGCCTACTGGAGTTTTAAACTCTGTGTTCTCAACCTCATTTGGGTGAAGATCCCTGCTACCAAAGGTCAGGTGTCCCAGAAGCTGTGACATGGCACCAGGGGATGGTTAAAATAGTCAGGCAAATTTATGAATCAAGAAATGCAACTCAGAAAGACTCAGAAACCTATTTCCTAAAAATTAAACCTGAGGCATTAAAGGAATTAGGACTGTGATAAGTCACTGCCCTAGATGGATGTGGTCCATCCAGTCAGAACTGCTTTCCTTAAGGATTTCTGTCACATGGAAGTAGAAAGGTTTTCCATGATTAACTGAGCCTGAACTTTGCCTTATTTGGAGTAAAAAATCAGTGACAAAGTTTCTCACATTGCAGGGGACAATGGAGGTGGCAGTACTTTTAAGATGGTAAATCACTGACAATTGAGTGAGGCCCTTCAGGTGGGCTCTGTAAAGAGATGTTTGACCTAGGTAGCTGATGGGTCTAAAGCCTAAAATTTCTCATTGCCTTCAGAATGCCCCAGAAGTTCTTGATGCCTTCAGTAAAGTCCTATACACTTTGTCTCTGAAGTGTGGGCATTGTGAAGGCAATTCTGGAGGGATCATAGGAACCTGGGAGACTAAGCTCAAGCCTCCATAGTTGAGTGACAGCCAAGCCCTCAGTGGGAATGGAGCATATTACTCTAGAAATTTCTCCTAACTACACATTCCTCCAAGAAGTTTTCCATGCATATGTGGTATGATTTTCATGAGATGAAATTTTTAGGTGGTGTCATTACCTCAAATTGGCAATCATTTTTAAATAAACAGACAAAAACCTGAGGTGATATGATACCTCAGGAAAAAATGCTACTGCTGCTATGAAAAAAAAAAGTTCTTTCTGGAGAAAGTGTCTGCAAAATGCAGACAAGGCCAAGCTGATGTTACTTATGTAGTATGACACATCTCTTCTGCCAAGGTTTGGGTGTGGAGTTCAGATAGAAACTGAAGAGGCAAAAGGGAATAGGCAAAACTTCGGCACTGGCTGCCTTTAAATCTGGTAATGACATAGGATATCTAAACTTAGGGTTTTTTTCTGCAAAAGGTACGTTTTTTCTTAAAAAAAAAATATTAAAAGCCCTTAGCACCAAAATATGAAATAACTGCCTTGTTTGTATAAAATCAGCTGACACCTTCAGCAGGATTCTGCATATGCTTAGTTCCAAGCAGTGAATACAGCTCCAGTAACTAAAAGCATAGTTTTCTTCTGTCCTTAAAATAACGGTGTGGTGACCTCCCAGTGCCACTGGCGACATTATCACGCCTTTTTTCATTTGGTGCATTTCCCACTGTTTGTCATAGACCCTTTTCTTCTCGGCTGTGAAAAATGAGGGAAGTTTCAGAGGCGACAGGCTGGCTCAGAGCAGTGGGACCAGTAGATGGCAGCAAGAATACACAGAAAAGGCTTTCCTCTCCCAGCTCGGCAGCCTGGAAAGCGATGCAACTTTAAACGGATTCAGTATTTGTCTTCCATATTTGGAGAGTGAAAAGTATATGTGACAATTAGAGGGTAATGCAATATTACAGTGCAAATAGGAGAATGAAATGACTGTGTAACCACTGAATAGCTCCCTGATTTAATTTGTTTGTACTGACCTAACTTCTCTGCAATTGCAAGTTCACCTCTGAGGGGCTTGGAAAGAGGGATGGAGATCTGACTACTGCCTGTCACCAGGAACTTCCCCTGCCCTCTTTCTCTGTTACACTTTCTGTGCAGGGTAACACTGCTTTTAGGCTGAAAAGTCTCAGAAATCTGCAAACGAAAGAAATATCTCCCTTTACCCTCGGCCATCGTGCTTTTTTTTCTTCATGGGGGATTCTCCTCTCTGCTACAGATCCTTCTAAAAAAACCCACAAACGGTTAAAGCATGAACACAAGACCCGAATACGCACATACACAAGTACAATTTTGTTTTGTTTTGTTTTGTTTTTTCCCCGAAGGGACCTAGGGTCTGGTCTGCCTCACCATGGATTGTAGTAATTGCAGAGATGGAATGCAACAGCTCCAGAAAACTGCCAAGAAGCAGACATAAAATCTAGGCGTCCAGGAGGCAGCTGGGCTTCTTAATTATTGGCAAATATATTTATATATAAATATTTTGCCAAGCGTGATTTGGGTTAAGAGTTCCTGCGAAGTGACCTTTTGCTTTCCTTTGTTTTGTGTCTGTACACATGTCCTAGATAGATACATGGGGAGAGAGACACAGACGCACAGACAGAGATAAATGAACGGATTTCACACAGCCCTCTGAAATCCCAAACGACGCCTAAATTAAACGAAGAGGGATATGAAGCCAGGCATAAGTGCAAGCACAGATTTCAGAACTGTGAAAATATGTCAGCAGAGCATCATTTTTTGGTTCAGGCTGATAATCACTCCCTGCTCTCATTATAAGATCAGAAGGGCCATCTGTCCTCTCTGGATAATTTGGAGCTCAGATACAGTGAGCACCCTTGTTAGAAAATGACCCTCCTACTCCCTGTAATCGCAAGCACTTGCAGCCCCGGATCTGCACAAAGCTGGGGAGAGATAGATTTGTTCCAGATCAGTATTGATTACATATAGATTTGTGGTTTATTTTGTGCTATATTTTGGTGAAGAGGCTTTTATTTTGGAAGGGTGGCGGGGTTTGTTTCCTGCCTCGGTTTTTCAACCTGTCACCCTCACTTCTTCTGACTTCTACTCTCCCTTCTCGAGATGTGACACTAGGATGTTGCTTGAAACACAGGAGTCTCTTGATTTTGTAATGAGACAAGTAAGCATCAGTCTGAACAATACAGCTCGGGAAGCTACTTCCTAATGCACGATCCCTGTTTGCAGGGAGCTGTTTCCCCTCTGATACATGGTTATTCATTCATTCACAGCCACAGGAGAGAGGTGTAAAATTCAAGGATTCTTCAGCGTTTGCTCTGGACCTGCAGACACAAGCAAGTCTTAGTGACTTCACTTACACAGGACAAAGTCATTAGCCGAAGGGAAAAACCTTGGCACGGGAACATAAGCTGCCTTCCTCTTCTGACCCAAATTCAGTGACAAAGTCCCACGTTCCCCTCGTGTTTCCAGTCAAGGAGATCATCAGAAGGGCAGGACCGGAGTGAAAGTGCCCCTTTTCGGAGAAAGGTTGCAGGAATTCATGCGGGATGAAATCATCCCATCATTCTGGTGGGGACCGGTGTGTATCGTATCTCTGGTAGCAGAACAAAGACGACAAACAAGACGGACAGTTTCAGGACATGAGGACAGGGGGAAGTCGCAGGTGGGAGGAATCCGATTTTAGCGCTAAGAGCTTCGTCGTCTCTAACGCCCCGCTGTAAGATACTTAGGGTTTCAAGAGGTAGTTTATTATTATTCTGACGGTAGCGGTTTCTCCTCATTTGGAAGACAATAATGTTTAATATTCACCGCGGAGCAGTGAGGTGGCATTTGAGCACCGCCACCCCCCAGCCCCGCGCAGGAGGCAGGGTTCCCGTTGCACAGAGCTGTGGCTGGCAGGCTGCGCAGCGCCCGCAGGGACCGCTCCCGGCAGTGTCGCCGGGCCGGGGTGACCGAGACTCGGCGGCAACCGTGGGATTGCTCCCGGCGGGCCCGAGCCGCGCATCTTCCCAAGCGGCTGCAAAGCCATCCCATCCGCGGAGGCGGACAGGTACTGAACGACATTTGCAACCTCGGCTGAGTTCAGACCACGGTGTTTGCGCAGCCGGCGGGGACGGGAGCTGCCCCACCGGTTCCATCGTGCCCGGTTTTCCCGGGGAGTGGGGGTTGAACACCCCTGGACTGGGGCGGACAGAAGCTAGGCACACTCGGAGCAACATTCAGCAGGCATCCCAATATCGCCCTGTTTTTGCGACTGGCATCCATAAAACATGTATGCTAAAAATCAGAACAAAGCCGAGCCCAGGTAACTTCGCTGTAGATGCTGGCTGGCCTTAAGGACGAGCACAATTTTGGGCAATGAAAATTAAATCTCCGTTGACTTCAGATAGGTCTCTTTGTCCAGCAATTAAATAATTTCAAGTGCCGTCTTGCTTGTTGGGGTGAGGGGGAGAGTTGTGTTTGGTTTGTTTTTTTTTTTTTTAAGACTCCGAGTACACCCAATCTTTAGCCTCCCTCTCCCTCTTTCCGTAATCTTCCTCACTAGGAAAGCTTGTAGGTGTTTGTATAAAACTCGAGTACACTGTAGAGAAAGAGAGAAAGTGAGTGCAGGACATAAAAACTCTAACAAGTAGCCCCGAATATGTGAGTGGTATATGCATGTTTATTCTCGCCGAACACTTCTACATCTGCTAAGCAAGGCGTCAGGCTCTGTGCATGCTCACTCCTGTGTACTCCTGTGGAAGAAAATCGCTTTACGTGCTTATATATATGCGTGTGGGACTATACAGACAGGTAGATAGACTGCACTCGCATAATCTGCCCGTGTCTATCTATCTGGGAGGATTAGTTATCTCTGCATCTATTGAGAATTAACAAGGGCGAGAGATTATGTATCAACGTACAGACAACGGCTATGAATATGAAACCTTACGTACATAGGTAAGACGGATTCAGTCAGCCACTCAGCTGCAAAGCTCCTCTTTAAGGCTGCTCTGTCTTATCCTCTCAAAGCCCTCTGACAGCTTCCTCCCAGTACCTTCACCAGGGAATAAGGAGGAGAAGGCTCGGCACTGCACATCCCTGCTTTTCACATCCGAAAATGACAGACATATGTCACCGCCGTGCCTGGACTTTGCTGGAAACGGGCCGCCTCCCCCGACCCCGCCATACACACCTTTTGTTCCAGGCAAAATAAACAATTCGGAGGAGCTGGGAACGGGTGTTATGCCAGAAGGGGAGAGACGGCGGGAGGGCCACGCTCCCCCCCGGCCCCGCGGGCGCGGGTGTCTGCGGGAGCCCGGCGGGAAGGGAGCGAGATGCTCCGGGGCGGGGGGGTCCCTGCGGCGGTAGGAGAGGGGCGCGCCCAGCCCGGGGAGCGGCGGCGGAGAGCAGGGCAGAGCACCAAGGGCCTGGCACCTCCAGGTGCGGGGAAGGGGCCGGAGCTCCAGCCGGAGGGGCAGCAGAGGCAGGAGGGGTCTGAGGGGAGCAAGAAGGGTGGCTGTACGAGCGAGGGGGCCGGGGAGCGGGGTCGGGGCCGGGGCAGGGGTCGGGGAGGCGCACGGCGAGGTCTCTCCGCCGCGCAGGACTGTATTTTGCGGCAGAAACTCTCTTGAGCGCAGACAATGGAGCGGGATGTTTACTGCGGGCGGGAAGACAATTAGCAATTCATCGGGAGAGATGTGTCACCCAAATGTCACGGGGAAGCTAACATGACATCTGTTTTAATGGCTCCGTGCTAATAAACTCCTCTCGAAGGGCGGCTTTGTGGGGACGTCAAAGATTATTTACAGAATGAGTCAGTTTCCAAACGGGCTGAGGCGCCGTCGGTGGCGGCGGGACCGCGGCGCGGCGGGGACACGGCGCCCGGGACGCCGGGCGGGAAGGGCCCGCCGGGAAGGGGCAGCTGCAGGCAGCGCTCCGGCCCGGCACGTCCCGGTCCGGCCCGGCACGGCACGGTTCGGCACGGTCCCGGCAGGGCGCGCAGGGCGGGGGCGGTCAGAGCACCGAGGGCAAGCGGCAGCCCCGGGCGGGTGTCCTTCCTTTCCCCCGCGATGGCTGTGCCGCGACGGCAGCGGGACGCGCGCTCCGAGGGGGATGCACGGCCGTCTGCGGGGCTTGCCTTCTGCTTAGCTTTGCCCAGTGGATGGCGGAGTCCCAGTGCCGGGGGAAGCCAACCCGTGCGGAGGGCCCCGAAGCAGCAGGGACAGGGTCCCCCTCCTGGGCCGCAGACGCCGGGTGCCTCGGAGATGGAAGTTCCGACACCGGGAAGCAACGAGGCCCCAAAAGAGCGGCCGGAATTTCACCGAGTGCCACATCCTGCGTTATTGAACAAGACACGCTGCAGTGAAACACATAAGTAGACAAACTGAGAGAATCCATTTAGAAGTTAACACAGCCTGACTCACTCACAAGCACACAGTGGGGGGAGACAATTTAATTTCGCTCAAATCCATTCGAAGATTTTTATGTTTAGATTGTTGTTTAGATGGCTTTAAAAGGTTCTTTAAAATAGGAGAAGGGGGAAACTATCGAGCCTCTGGCCGCTGGCTTGTATTCCTGTGCCTCCTCAATTTTCGTCCTCTGTACGGACACGTTGGCGAGGGGATGTGTGGAATATATCCAACTGCTCTTGCAGATACGTATATGTACAAAGAGAAAGCGTGTTTCTGTGTTCCTGTCTCTCTATATACGCATCTCATCTGTACAGAGAATGGATACGGCACCTTTTTAAGACAAGCAGAGCGAGCCAATCCAAAAAGTCTTTACTCGGGCAGAACCGACGCTGAACGTAATAGCAGGTTATTGCGAACCTGTCTTCGGTATTATTAATCGTCCAGATCAAATACATTAATGGATAGCGAGAATGAAAATAGGCTGAGAACCGTCTGTCGTCCTTTCAAGGGCAACGAAAACACGGTATTGACACCGGGACTGAAGGGAGCAGCGTGCTGCGTAACCTGGAGAAGGGAAGGAGGTGGGCCAGGAAGTAGGTGGGTAAGAGGAAAATTGCCATTGTCAGGAAAACTAAATGCAGTTTTAGGTGGCCCACACCTGAGATGAGTAAATAAGCCACAGATCTACTTTTCTTCCTGTCTCCAAAGGTATTAATAGTCTCAAAGACAGCTAGGGCAGGCGAGCCCTGATCCTGCACGTGCGGGACGTCCCAGGGGACAGAGCCGCGGGAACAGGGGCTCCTCCTGACAGGGTCCCCAAGGTCCCACTTAACCCGCTCCCACAGGGATCATTCTTTCCCTGTCCTGAACACATCCTCCCATTTTAATACAGACCTCGTGGCGGGGTTCTGCTTCCCCGGGCTTCGAAGGGAGCGCCGTCCGGGCCTCCGGGGAAAACGCATCGGCCGCTGCCCGGGACGTGGGCCCCGGAGAGCAGAACAGCGAGGGATGGTGCGAACACCAAAACTGTTCCTACACGCCCTTCACTTACTTGACTGTTTGCACCCATCTCCCCGCACACGCCGGTTCTCTGTAGCTGCCCGGCGTGTGCGCATCTGTGCCGGTGACTTTTGGGGGAGCGGGGAAGAGCCCCCCTCTGCCCTCTCCGCTTGAGCCCTCGCTGTTGCGCTTCCCCCCGGAGCCGAGTGCTGGGCAGAGCCTGCCCGCTGAGGACACCGGGGGCAGCGGGGCGGCCCCGGCAGGGCGGGGGCGGCGGGGAGAGAGCCCCGGGGCGCGGCGGGAGGAGGGGGCGGCCCTCTTGCACAGCCCCCCCGGCCCCCACACCTCTGGGGGTAGGGGGAAGCAGGGGAGGGATCCCGCTCTCCATTCCAGCTATTTTTCAGAGCTTGGAAGCCCAGTAAACAAAATGCTCTTGCTATCTCCTCGCGCAGATAAGGCAAGAAGTGGCTTTCTTTAATAGTATGATTGAAATGTTAGGGGTAGGATGCCTCCTCGTTAGTAATATTGGCTTTGCATGCAGAGCACAATCCCATCCCTCTAGACTGCTTAGCCAAAACAGAGCGTAAACTCTGTAATTAGTAACGTGTTCCATCATTAAAGAGCCCTGCTGAGAATTTCTATTTAATAATGGTCTTAAATTAGTTATGATGGTAAATACTCATCTGGAAATTCAACATCTAAAACCATCTACACTCTGGAAATGCTCCAGTGTTGCTGTAATCTCCTGTAACACAGAAATGACTATCACATTCAACCATCACATTAGAAATTCGTCGTACCGTTTGGTCCACTAATATACAGTATGGATGTGTTAATTAGGTTAACCCATAGACTGTCTGCTTCACAAATATTTAGAAATAAACAATAGAAGCCCCTTTTTAATACGATACAGCCAGGAAGAGAGGAGGAGGGGCGGTTTTGACTCTTTCAGTTGGAAAGTCTTTTGTTTTCAGATAAGGTGGAACAGCAACGTCGGGCCTAAGAGTTTACCAGCACGCACCCACGGGCAGGCACCCACGGGCAGGCACCCACGGGCAGGCACCCACGCCACCCCGGCCGCACTCAGCAGCTCCCCACCCCACACAGCAGCAGCACCCACGGCTCCTCCTGCAGAATGTGGTTGTTATCATTTTCCTCCCGGCCTAGGCAGATCAGTTCATACCACACCTCTTCTCTTCGGGGTTTATTTGGTTTATTTAAAATTTAGTTTGTCCATTTTAGAGAACAGCTTGCTCCTTCTCTGCGGTGTCCCCCATACAACGGGGCTTGGCTCCAGCATTCTTTCCAAAAGAGTTTTAAAAGGATGCAAGGAGGAACAAGGAAGAGGCAGCAAAAGAGTAAATAAATAAATAAATAAATAAATCCGGCTTCCCCCCCTGCAAGCGTAATTAAAGTTTCACAGACGGACTGTGATGCAGGTATAAATAAGTCATTCAGGTACGCTTATCCCCACTGGGGATATAAAGAAAACTTATATGTAATAACAATAGAAAATCAGTAACTGATATCGTTGGGGATAACGGTAGGAGCGAAGGGAGGGAAGCGAAGTATATTTCTGTATTTACCTAGACGTCTAAACGTTTATCCTTTCCAGCACTAACCTTTCATGTTTAATGAATGAATCTGCATTGCAGGCTTATTTTTTCCCCCCCTCCATGTGCTGGCTAGTTTTAAATCTGCAAGCACCACAAAGAGGCCGTGATCCCATCTGCCTATGATTCCAAATTAAAGTTCAAACGGATGGCTTACACACTGCTGATCCTGTATCATAGCCTCTCGCGCCCCTTCAATTACTATTTAATAGAATTACAGTGTAAAATCCCAATAGTCTTAAAGAATGTTTTATCACAGACTGAAGAGAGAGAATATACAGACACCTCCAATGTTATTGAACTGTGTTACTGACCTATTTAGATATTAGAAGGGAATATTCAGTGTTCTACAAGATATTACAAGAGCTCCTTTAATCTGAAAACATGCATATGTGTGTACACATCTATATGTCTCTCTATGCGTGGACATTGTATACACCAGCTCCACCCCACCAGCGAGTGCACACATCCAGCCACGCTCTGTGGGTGTGTGGATTCACCCTTGTCCAGGCGTACACACCCCCACGCAATTACACACGCCCCCCCAGGCAGTGTCGAAATTCCTGAGTTTTGGTAAACCTCGGCATAACTTTATTGTTGTCAGATATTGCTAGAGAGGTATCCAGCAGAAAAGCAATTCTGAAAAATACTCCTTAAGTGACCTTATTATGGATGAACTTTCCCTAATGATGTTTCTACGGAGACAAAAAATCAACCTCCCCCCCCCCAAAAAAAAAAAAAAACAAAAAAACACCAAAACACAACAAAACAAAACAACCCCCCCAAAAAACCAGACAACAAACCAACAACAAACCCAAAACAACAAACCCAACCAAATATTTGCATATAGATCAATTCCCCTCTAATACCTAGGACTGGAAATAAAGTCAGTCGCAGTCCGGATTTAGCTGTTGTAAATCTCGACTTCTAGTCTAGTTCTCGTCTTACTTTTTCTACCTGTTCGGCAAAGGATCTGTCTGCGTAGAGAGAAACGATTCTGCCACTTCACCTCGCTTAAAGCAAGGTGAATCTAACTATGGACTTTGAGGTATTTACGTCTACACTTTATTCAATACTCTTTAACATCTTTCTTCTCTTGCAGATCGCGAGGTGCCAAGCCACTCTGAAGCCTCCTGGTCTGAAACCACCTTACTTTCAAAATAAAAAAGAACAGTGTCGAAAACAAAACCTCGCAGCCGTCCTTCCTCCAGACACAGCAACACAAATCTCTTTCGTATCATTTAATCACAGCTTTAACCCGACACCCCTTGCCTTTTGTCATTACCGTGCCAAAAAGGGAATATTTACCATGGTGGTCGGTAATATTCTTAGTGCTTTCCCTTCCTAACTCCTTCTTGCACATACAGAGACACACAGACACCCGCCTCCCTGCCATCTCCATCCCTTGGTCAGTTTGCAACTGGATGGTTTGGTTAATTTCCCCCTTTTCTGTACACCATTTGCAAACTTCTGTGTATCTGGGCTCTCTGCGGGGTGGTGATGTAGCTACAGACCCTCTGCATTTTGTACTCGTGTGTGTGTGTGTGTGTGTGTGTGTGTGTGTGTGTGTGTGTGTGAGTCTGCACACCCGTGTGCGTGTGTGCACTCTAGAAAAAGGCAATGTTTGCCTGTCCTCTCCCTACATGTGGAATCCAGGCCAGTGCGATGTGGAGCTCAATAAGAAACTGCATGAATAAACACGAATAGAAAGTTGTGCTCAGCTAACCGAGGAAATCAGAGCAATACCAGGGCACCAACGTCCACATTTCTTTTCACTTCGGGCCGGGGCAGTAACCTCATCTGGGTATGCTAAAAATTAAGGGCAACGGGCAAGCAGATTCAAGTCCCTCGAAAAGGCTGCTGTAATTGATCAGACAGAGAGAGATGGGGGTGACCGGAGCCCACGCCTGACCGTGGAGGGCCAGCAGCAGCCGCGGCCCAGCAGGCACACAAAGGACCCCCAGTCATGCTAAAGGGCTCGGGCAGCGACCACGGAGAGAGAGGGAGGGAAGGAGGGAGGGAGGGAGGCAGGTGGCGTCGGTGGTCCCCAGACCTCCACGCCGGGCGGCACGCACACCGGTGGATCCGAAAGTCGGAGCTAACTGGGGATGAAGGCAGTGTTATAGCAGCGTTATAGATGGGGGTGGGCGGTGAGTGGGTTAACTACGGTCTCCAAACTGCTTCGGAACCGGCTGGTCTCGGTCCGACTTCCGACGGGCGGGGCGGGGCTGTGCCCCCGCGGCCGTGGGCGAGGGGCGGCGGTGCGGGACGGCATCGGGCCGGGGGAGCGGGGCCGCCCCGACCGGCTCCCGGGGAGGCAGCTCGGTGGGCTGCCGGGCTCCGGCCATCTGCCTCCTGTCCTCCGGCTTTCTCTTAAATATTGATCAGACGCACTTCAGCTTCTGAGTAATTTCATCTTAATCAGCGGCCGGGCTCGGCGCGGATAACAACTAATGCTGAAGAGGGCCTGTGGATAACGCCGGGCCAGGGGCAGGGAGGAGGCAGCCCTCCGGTTTGGCAGGGCTCGATAGGCCCTATCTTCTCAGGGCAGATGGACTTAGTGGGTGAGAAGGCTTAAACGCAGCTTTTCATAGATTTACACCTCAATCAGCCATTCAGGTTTTTTATGCAAATCCTAAAACAACATCATTTATCCATCACGAAGCCCGGCTTTGAAACGGCATATCATTAGCTGCACCCTTGGCACCACGAAACCGTGCAGGCACCGATGCCCCCTGGATGAGAGGCGTCCTCTCCCCCCACAAACCCCGCCGGCTCCAGGAAGATGCGGACACCCCCAGCGCGCCTGGGGCAGCTCCTCCTTCGGGTTTGGGCTGGGGATCCGACCAAAGGAACAACTTTTTGGGGATGGGGGTGATAAATGGCGTGGGAGAGTAAAGGCCCTGCCCTTAAGTTTAAATGTGCTGGAGCTTAACTGCACTGGTACCGGTGGGGCGAGGTTAAGGGCGATCTCTGGCCTCCCTTAGCAGCCACGGCACGACGGGGCGATCATCGGGAGGCTTAATCAGAGGGAAGAAAAATCTAAACCTATCAGTGTAAGGCTGAGCTGAGGTAGATTATTGCTGCCGGCTTGACGCCTTCTAGCTGCAGCTTCGAGACTCGAAAATGAAAAGAAAGAAAAAAAATATGTCCCAAACTTTCACGCCTCTGAATCCTTTCAGGTATTAAATGCCGTTTAAAAAACACTGCTGGATGAGAACGACACTGCTACCGGAGAGGGACAGAAACACTGCCCTTAAAAACAATGTACCGACATCAAAGATCTTCCTACCCAGAGCTGGAAGGCCAGTTTGTTCTTCTAAAGGCCTCTCCCCTGCCTCTCTGCCGGCGGGGAGAGAAAAAGCAGCCCAAGGTCTAGCGTGAGACCCGGCGAGGGTGCCGGTCACTGGGGAACCTTTTATCCTCTCCTGGATAATATTTTCCCCTTCAAAAAGCCGCGTGGGGGAGGGGAAGAACTAGATCCATCACACTACCCACGCGGAACACGGGAGCCCTATTGTGTATCTGCCCCCAGGAAATGCCGGTCCATTTCTGTTTGTTAGGACCGGAATTTATTTTCTATTAACTCCCCACTCGTGTTGGCGACGGGCCAGGGGCACGGCCGGAGCTGCTCTTGGGGAAGACTCCTCCGCGGAGCCGCGCGTTGAGCGAACCCCGACGGGGCGGCCGCCACTCCCTCGGGCCGTGCGTGTCCCCCGCCACTCGCGGGGACGCTTTCCCTACGTGCTCGCCGCTCTCACACGCGCGGCTTTTCCGCAGGGGATTCTCAGGTGTGTGAACGTATTCACACATCAGTTTATTCCTTAAAATTACCCGTTAGTGACTTGGTCAAAAATCTCGCGCCCTACGGCGGTTCTCCCAAATCCACAGGTAGCCTCTTGAGGCGTGGGGGGGAAGGGAGGAGGGGGAAAGAGCCCAGGCGCTTTCTATGTTTCTCTGCAGATCTAGCTCGGACTTCACTCAAAAAAAAAAAAAAAAAAAAAAAAGGAGGGAAGAGGGAGAGAGGACTCGGGCAACACAAAGGTAGATCGGAAGTCCATATTAGTTTGGAAATGGTCAAGAAATTCCAGGCACGTTTCTGTCTAAATCCATGGTAATATTCAAAATTGTATTTTCAAGTAAAAACAGGTTTAGAATTTACCTCTCTCTAATTCACGGCTGAATAATCTGCCCAGGGCAAAACAAAACTCTGAGGAAAAAGAAAAAAAAAGGAAAAGGAAAGAAAGAAAGATGCTGAAATACTGTTAGTCATGCAAATAAAGGCTTCTTTCAGCACATTACAATATACTCCGGATTCGAGGGGAGGAGCTGCAACCCGTTAAGGGCGAGGAGTTTTTGTTTTTGTTTTCATTTAAAGCTACAAAACAAATCCCGAAATGTCTTAACCGCTCGCTGGAGACACCGTCCTTGCAGACAGGCGGTCGGGGAAAGCTTTTTAGTTCTCAGTGCACAAAAAAAAAATGAGCGGGGTGAAGGGAAACGATGGAGCCCACCGTGGCGGAGGGAACACGGAGGGACACGGCCGTGCCCCGCGCCGCCGCCGCTATCTCAGCACTGTGTCCCCGTTGCCACCCGCAGCCTCCTCGCAAAGTCCCTTGGTCCCTGTAAAATCACTCCGAGGTGTCCCGCCGAGCAGGGGGAGGCTGGGGCCAGAGGAGCGGAGGAGCCGCGCAGCGCTGCGCGCCCCGCGGAGGGACAGAGTGCGGGGCCAGGAGCCCACGGGGAAGGAGCGATTTTCCGTGGCGGACAGAAACACCGACATCGCTGGGTAGATAAGAAAATGGAATACTGTATTTGATTTAGAAAGTTTGTACATATAGATAAACACGCAGTTAAGGAAACAATAGTTTAAGCGTCCTACGTGGAGTTTAAGAAGAGACCCCCCAAAGCTGCTATGAAATACTCAAAATAGCTTTTGCATAAGATAACTACAGTTGCACCCTAAGCTTTTTTTTTTCTTTTTCTTTTTTTTTTTTTTCTATCGCTGAGGTCCCTTTTGGAAACCTAGCACGTCAGATTTTGACAGCTAAGTTTGTGCAAGGAACACCGAGTCAAGGAAAATAAAAAGGAGAGAGAGAAAGGGTGGGAGGGAGATAGAGAGAGGGGAGGAAGGAAGAAAGAAAGAAAGAAAGAAAGAAAGAAAGAGGAGAGCAAATATCATATACAAGCATTTCTACACATATATTACAAACTGGGAAAATGACCGCATCATTAAGATATACATAATTCATATAAAATTTTGAAATAAAAATAAAAATCTGTTACAGTCATAACTATTCTTTTTCCACATTTATAACCAGTACCCACACAGGCAGTGACAGAAGTGTAGAAAAAAAGGTGCTTACGAATAAAATGATTGTCTGCAGAACAAAAAAACAGAAAATTGCATCTTGGCTGGACCATCACTTGGACTAAACAAAAAAAAAAAAAAAAAAAAGAGAGAGAAAGAGAGAGGAAGCGAGAAAGAGAGAGAAATAGGACCAACAAAAAGGCGATAAACATTTGTTATTTCCCTCTTCAAGGAGTTCCTTTTAATTTTTTTTATTTTTGATTTTTGTACAAATTCGATCGGAGTTTTTGCATTTGTTTGTCTGGTTTCTGTTTGTTTTCCTTTACTATAGAGAATATTTTTTCCCAGATACAAATTTAATCATCATCATCATGCAAGTGGGTGAAATGCGTCCATGGAAAAGCGCAAAGGAGAAATCGTGCTTGTCCTAAAAAGAATACAATTGTCACTTTTGCTTTGTTTTTTTTTCCTTTCTTTTTATATATATAATAATTATTATTTCCCGCCCTCCCCCCCACCCTTCCCGCTGCAGCACCAGCGTTTGTGACTGTTGAAGTTTTAGCTCCATCTCTTGGTGGTGGTGTTGGCTGACGGTGGTTGTGGTGGATTCTCTGATCCCTGTCTGTTTGTTTGTTATTATGTTTGGGTCGGGTTTGGCCTTTTCTTTCCTCCCGGCTGTGTGTGTGCGTGCATGCGTGTGTGTGTCCTGATTCTAGGTCGCCTCGGTTTGTTTTGCTCGGGACGGGGAAGAGGGTGCTTGGCTGTTTGGATTTGGATTTTGTTTGTTTGTTTGTTTTCCGATATCATACATCACATTCCGAGTCGCTGGAGGTTACCGAGAGGATGGAGGTGCCCGTCTCGGCTCTTTCTGTCAAACTGGAGACGCTGGTGGTCGGGCTGGCCGCCGTGGACGGAGACTCGGCCGAGCTGTGTGTCGGGCAGCCGGGCTCTGCCAGCGACCGCATGCCGCTCTGTCCTATCGCCTGGTGCTGGAGCCTGCATCGCGCCGGGAGACAAAACAACAGCACAGCCCCGCTCAGACACCGGGCGCGGCCGTGGGGACGGCGCCCGCCCGGCCCTGCGCCCTCCCGGGGACGGCCGCGGCCCGGCCCGGCCCGGAGGGGAACGGAGCGGACCCTGGGCCGTAGGGTGCGGCCCCGGCCCGGCCCGGCCCGGCCCGGCCGCTCTCCCGCAGCGCCCGCGCAGCCCGGAGCGGCGGCGGGATGCAGGGCCAAGCCGTGCGCCCGGGCCGCGCTGACCCCGCACACGGGCAGGGGCCGCGATCTGAAACGGGACGGGGAGCGCGGGGACGAGCACTTCCCTGCGCCCGCGTTTGGAAACACGAGCAGCGCCTTCTCTTTCCCCGGAGTGCCACTCATTCATCCCCGCGGCGCGGCGGGCCTAGGAGAAACCATGTGTGGGTGAGCCCCTCTAACACTCGGACACTGCTAAAAGCTTCAAGGAGCGGTCCGTAGCGGGCAGGAATCGTACTGGAACCCCATTTTGTGCTCTGGCTAACACCTGCCTAAATATTTCTCAGCTCACAGACGCTCTGGGTCTGCGGTAGGGAAGAAGGGAGGTCCTGTCCCAGAGACGCAGTGCTATAAATAAAATAAAAGAAGGAGAATGTGGAACACAGCGCTTTTGTCCCCTGGAAATTTAAGTAATTTTTTCATCTGAAAGCCATAATCAGCTTTAAAGTGCTTGTTCTTTCATTGTTAACGCTGAAGGGAATATTACCTCTGAATATTATTCTAAGAGGCAATAAATATTTTTTTTAGGTTCCCTAGCATATTGTAAATATTCCTCTGGGTCCGTTTATCTCACTCGAAACCCAAAGAATGCCTAATTCATGGATAAGAGCTGAAAGTCCTGGACTGAGCAGCCAGCCTCAACCTCTAGAGCCTAGGACTGCCAGCGTGAATCAAAACACACTCTTTGCTCAAATGTTTCTCACTGGGGTATTTTTTATTTAACTTTCTGCAAAGAAGAGAAAAATGTAGCCGGTTTATTCTACACTTCTCATTATTTTAAGTTGTCTAATTTCAGGGTCTTTGATTTTTCTCCCATTTACAAATCCTGGCGCATTCATCTGCTGTCAACAGCGCTGAGTCAACAAAAGCATCCGTAGGCAACTTCTGTTTATTTACAGTCCTAAGCTGCTCTGTTTTCCATTTAATGGAAATTAAATAGTGAGGCACTTTTAGGTTGCATTTCTCCTACAGAATCTTTAATCAGTAGCACCAGTGGTATAATTAGGAGGAATTTAAGAGACAGCATTTATATGAAGTTTTTGTTTACACTTCTACAGTGGTAGCGAAACAAATTAAAATAAAATCAATGTGTCAAACTAGATTAAGGGTCCATGTTCATTTGCAAAATAACTTTCACGACAGTAATGAGAAAGAAAGGAAAAAAGCAAAAGAAAGGAAGAAGGGTGTCTCGCTCCCTTTTATCAAAGCAGAAAACAGGGGCGGAAAAAAAAAAGAGGAAAAAAAAAAGAAACCAATAGACAGGCAAATAAATGGAAGTGTAAATGCACAGGAAACACACGACCGGGAGGCCAGGTCGCCATGTGGTGTAAACACAGAAATGGAGATTCGGGGGGGAAAAAGATTCCCGGTCTCCTAATTATTTTTTTTCTCTTCCCCATGAGCCAAAGAGCTCTGAGGTATGCCTGTGCTGGTCCCGCTGCGCATGCAGAGCAGCACGAACAATTGGAGCGGAGCCGCCGGCTCCGCCGAAACCCGCTCCGAACCGCATAGCCTGCCTCGGCCTTTCGGCGGGGAACCGCGCCAGAGCCCGGCCAAGCACAGATCCCCGCAAGCCGAAAACCAAATCGGAGCCCACAGACCCGGAGCAGTGGGGTTTCCCGTTCCCCCGCGCCAGCCGCCGGCGCAGGGTGGGAGGGAGGCCGGGAGAGTCGGGCGCTGCCCCCGCCGCAGCCGATGTGCTCCGCGCACATCTACACACACTCGCGCCCACCGAGCTGCCCACGCCCGCCGGGAGCCCCGGTCCTGTCCGCACCCCGGGAGCCCGCAGGGAGCCGGGGCAAGGTTGGAGGCACGACAGGCAACTTTGAGCCGTGCCTATCCCCGTCGCATCCCTGCGGCCGCCCGGAGACCTACCCACCCGGCCAGGGGACCAATTTCTCCCCGATGGAGAAGAGGAGGAGGAAAGCAGAGGCAGAGGAGCGCTGCCTCCCAGGCGGCTGCCGAGCATCGGAGCGCGGCCGTCCGCCCGCAAGGTCCCGCCGCCCACCTCGCCCCCCGACCCGGAGCCCCGCAGCCCCACTGACCTGTTTTTAGCCGCCGCTGCTCTGTCTCTTTGCCTTCGATTTTTGAACCAGTTGCCTACTTGCGTTGGGGTGAGCCCCGTGGCCTGAGCCAGTTCCCTTTTCTTGCTGGGGTTGGGGTAAGGGTCCTGCAGGTACCACTCCCTCAGGAGGCTGCGAGTCCTCTCCTTGAAGCAGTGCGTCTTCTGCTCGCCATCCCAAATGGTCCTGGGCAGCGGAAACTTCTTCCTCACCCTGTATTTATCAACCGGCCCCAGCGGGCGACCCCTTAGCTTCTCGGCCTCCTGGTAGTGCGCTTCGAGCCACATGGCCTGCAACTTGCCGTGGGACTCCTTGGTGAATTTGTGGTTCTCCAGGATGTGGTAGAGGTCTCGGAAGTTGCCCGTGTGGAAGGCCACCACCGCCCGGGCGCGGAGGATGGACTCGTGTTTGTTGATGGCCTCGCATGCCCCTGGCGCCACCGGCAGCGACCAGAGGAACCTCCCCAGCCTTTCTATGTCTCCAGTCTCCTCCAGCGTCTCGCAGACGCTGGCCACTTGCTCCGGGGAGAAGTTGAGTGTGGGCAGCTGAAACATTGACAACTCTTCGTGGGGTGCCCGGGAGCTGCCGCCTCCACCGCCGCCGGCACCGGGGCTGCAGCCCGAGCCGCTGCCGCTGCCGCCGCCGCCGCCGCCGCTGGCGAGAAGGAGGGAGCGGTGGTGCGGATCGGCGGCGAAGTTTGGCAAGAAGAAATGGGTGGGATAAAGCTCTAGCGGGGACCTGAACACCATGGGATGACCGGGGAGAGGGGGAGATAAATCAAGGAGAAAAGAAAGAAAGGGAGGAAGAAGGGAGGAAAGGGCACACGCACCGCGCACGCATCCACACCCGCACACGCACACACAGCCACATAGAGGCACGGGGGCACACACACTCACACGCACACGCAGGCACACGCACACGCGCGCTCACACACACCCCACACGCACACGCACTCACACACACCCGGCCCCGCGCCGCCGCCGAGTCAGGATTCAGTGATTCAACAGCGATCGCCCTAATGACAACAGCCTCATAATATCTCCCCTAAATCCACAGTGAGTGCAGCGCTGAAACATTTTGTTTCGCTTTTCTATTGGTCTTCTGAGTGTCGTTGTGGCGTTGCCATGGCAGCCGCTGCCAATCACTGTCAGCCCTGCCAATCATTACGGAGTACGTAAGGAAGGTTTTTACCACTTCGCCCAAATGCACGGGGGGGAGGGAAGCCGGGCGGCTGATGGAAAAGCCTGGTTTGTTGTTTGGATTTTTTTTTTTCCTCCTTAATCTTTGCAACTCCTAATCTCAGCACTTCCCCTTCTCCCTGTCTCTCCCCCCTCCTTCTCCACACCCCTCCTAAATAAGGGATCAAATAATGCGAAAAGCAGTGTGCACATATTTGTTGAATGGGATGAGCAATTAGAGGGTGGAATATTATTGTGATCTTAACGAGCCTCGTTAAAGCTAAAGGAGATATGGGGGAAAAGTAAATGGGCCAGGCTGGGATACACGTTCGGATAAAGGGCTCCTAACTGAGACAATTTACACATGATTTGCACGTAGTTTCACTTCATTCTGCCTATCTGAGCACTAATAGTGCCGGGGAAGAAAAGAAAGATGAGATCATTAGACCCATCCTCACGCCGGTGACCCTCCCAGAAGCAGGCACATACAGTACCGGCTGGGCTTAGCCCCGGCTCACCGAAGAGTCTCTCCTCCCCTCTCCCGCTCCCTGCCCCTCTCCGCGGAAGGAGGGATCCGCTCCCCGCGGAGTTCCGCGGTCGCTCCGCCGGGAGCCGCCCAGGGAGCCCAGCCTGGATCTGCTCCGGCTCCGCGACCGACCCCGGCGGTGCCCCGCTCGCTGCCTCCCCCGTCCCACTTTTCGCCTCCCCGCCCTCCCGCTCCTTCTCGTCTTCCCTTTCCCTCTCCTTTCTCTTTCCTCTCTCCACTTTGTTTCCTTGCATTCTGGCATTCCTCCTCCCACTCGCCTCATCTCCCCTCGCCCCTTCCTTTCTCCGGAGCTCAGCGACCTTGCGAGCTGTTGCTCACCCCCAAATCCGCTGAGGCTTTGCACTGTACCTCTCCTTTCCCCCGCAAATTCTGCCCCCAATTTGCAAGGCTCTTGTGCGGGGAAGAGGAAAGGGATGCGAGCAAAAGTGGATTTGAGCTTTTTTGCATTTTTTTTTTTAATTGAGAGCAGGGAAAATATCCGTTGTTGTGGTTTGAGTCCATCCCTCAGTAAGACACAAGGCACAGCTGGGTCGCCAGACCTTGCTACCGTGCAACTATATTTATTATTAGGTATGTTGCTTTTAAGAAGATTTAATCAGCATCTTGAGCTGGTAACTCTTTTGTTTGGTTTCTGTAGCTATGGAAGTGTGATTTACAGAGATTTGTACGGGTCATGGACATCTTTCCAGACTTACTGTGTATATTTAGACAGGACTTTGCTTGGTGTTAAAAAGTGTATATTTTGAATAGGTTCACACACAGTAGCAAACAATACCGACATTGTAAAGGCATGTACAACGAGTATTGAAACGCAGCATCCAGACTTCAACTAATCTGCCCTCAATAAAGCTGAAATAATTATCCTAAGCCGCCTTTCTAGAAGAAAAATCATTGAGGAATTCAAAACTTTTTTAAAGATCTTTTCTGCATTCCGATGGAGATCGAGGGGTGAGGCTTGGAGCCCAAACTACTTTCAGACATCAATGGAGGGAAGGAGGGGGGGAAGTGAGATATTACAATTAAAATGTGAAAACATAGCGTGACTTGCCCTATCCGAAGGATAATAATAATAATACTGCTATGGGTGGTAGAAGTTCTTTAGCTGCGCTCCAAACTGGTTGTGATCCTTTCACAGCGCACTCCTCGTGAAATAATTCCAAGTGGCAGATGAATAGGTCCAGTTGGAAGAGCTGCTGGACTGGAAGAAGCTCGCTGTATTACACATTCATCTGATTTCCACTAAACTGTCATCGGTGTGCTACATGGCTTCATAGTCCTAATGGAAATAATTCGTCCTCTTAATTTTTAGTGATCTGCTTAAGCACTTCTGTTAACAGACTTGGGAAAAACTTCTTTTTACCCTCCCACTTTCCCTGGCTCATATTTCAAGTCGTACAGCTAAGGAGGGAAAGAGACTTCTCAGTCCCTCTACAAATCGACTTGGAGGTATTAATTGGACAACAATATATTTAGCCAAAGATTTTAATACACACACACAAAATCTTTTTTCTGTGTAATCCTTTCCTTTTATGTAAAGGATTACAGAGGGGAGACTGGGGGGAATTCCTGCGGGAGTTTCTTAATATTTGTTTCCATTTTTCTTCGAGCTGCAGACCAAAGTACTTTAAAATGTATTTCCAGAATAACATTCAGACCGCCACTGTTGTTTTCGGGTTGTTTGTTTTTTGTTTTTTTTTTTTCCCTTCATCTCACGGACTATCATACACTGGTCTTCCAGCTTTAGGTTGCGACCCTTCTATTAGTATTCCTGGTGAATCTCTGAAAGATTCTACATATATTCTTTCTTTCTTTCTTTCTTTCTTTCTCTCTCTCTGTCTTTTCCTTCCGCTTCCCACCCCCCCCCTTCTTTTTCTTTTTTTTCCTTCCCCCCCCCCCCCCCCCCCGCAGACGTAACATGTAACCACTGCATTTTTGGCAAAAATCTTTCTTCCACAACATCCTTCCGTAGGGTATTTCAAGGCACGTATTCTGTGTGCGTGTGTGTTTAAACCCAAACAAACTCACAACCCTGCCTATCAGCTAAAATCAAGGTCTTCCTGAAGCCCAGTCTCCTCTCTGTGCCGCGAAGGTCCAGCGCGGGTGCTCTGCTAGCCAGAGGCTCTTACAAGGACCGAGCCAGCATCCTCAAACGTTTCCGCCGGCTCCCGCGGCTAGAGGACGCGGATCACCGAGTCGCAGTGGTCGCTAGCCGGACTTCGGGGAGCGGATCCTGCGCTTGCCCAGCCCGACCGGGGATTCAGCGCTCCCCTAAGCCTGTTAGGGACACACTCTCATGTCCTGAAATGTGCAAGCAGATAATTGTTGGCGCTCCAGCTTTGTGTGAGGAGGCCAGGGTGTAAATGGCTTTTAATGACTGCAGCTGCTGGCTGCAAACTGTCAATGGGATCGGCTAATGCCGAGCCCGGACCGGCCGGGCTCCCAGCCGCAGCCGCCGGGCGGGCGCGGGCGCAGCCGCAGGCGCGGAGGGGAGCGGCGCGCGCAGCGGGGCGCGGAGCCGGGCGCGGTCGGCGGCGGGAGCGGGAGCACGGCGGCGGCGGCGGCGGACGGGGCTGGGCACAGGCTGCCCTCTCGGCTGGGGAAATCCTTCCGGATCCTGTAAGTTTGTTACGGGCAGGCGGAGGTCCCGCGGGGGAGCGCCCAGGGGGTGCGCGGTCTCCCCCTCCTCCCCCCCGGCCCTTCCCCACCCCCGCGCTGGGGCCCGGGATCCCGGGGCCGCGTAAGGCGGGGTCCCTCTGCTTTGACGATGGCCGTCTTCTCCAGGCCGGGGAACCTGCCGTCCGTTTCCAGTCAATCTTACTTGGTCCCACACGATTTATTGTTTCAGCTGCTAGAATGACATGTGGCTCGGCAGGGCAGGGGAGCAACCCTCCCCTTCTCCCCAAAAACCTCCCCCTAAACAAACCTGGGCAAGCCAGTGCTCTCTTCTGGAGGGAGCCCTTACGAAGTTGTGTGCGTGCGCGTGTGTGTGTCGGGCTGCCAACCTGGAGGACTTTTCTGGGGAGAGGAATGGAAGCAGAGAGAGAAGCTCTTTTATTTCACTGCTTGTTTTGATGGTCGCTCCCAGGAGGCTGCGATTTTCTGCTGCCTAGTTAGTGCCCCTTAATCCTGACTCGGGAGTGACTCACTCGACGCTTGCGAGGGCTGATTATTATTTTTTTTTTTTATCGGGGGAGGCAGGGGTTCAGACGGGGCTGGGGCGTAGCGGTGGAGGTACCAGCAAGAGGAAAATACAGCACTGAGGCCGCAGCGAGGGGGAAGGCAAGGAGGGGAGAAAGGGAGAGCCAGGGCCAGGTAGAGGACAACCCATAGCTTTGGTCTCGTTAGGCTTTTTATATTATAGATACAACTACTTAATTGGATTTTTGTCACCCTTCAGGAGCAAGCGCTGACAATTTTGTACGGATGCTATCCTTAAAAACACATCTGTTTTCCTTCTTTCCTTCTTCCTTTCTTTCTTTCTTTCTTTAGTCACGATTTCCCGGGATAAATGAATGTGCATTTGATGGGTGTGTAAGATGTGGCCCATCCAGCTCCCGTAACAGAGCTCTGTGGATGAGGTGTGTGCTGAACCCGTCGTGATAACAAACAAGTGGCAAGTGATATTTTTTACTTGCTAGGATTGGCTTAAGAAGTCGAAGGGGTATTTAATTAGTGGTCCAAAATACTGCTTCAGCTTCCAAGTTAAACTTCCGGGGCCCATCCTACGCTTTATTTTGCATAAACACCTAGGCTGGATAACTGAAACGTGAAATACCAACATTTTTTTTAATTACTTTTTTAAAAAAAAAAAAAAGTGAGAAAAGGAATGCAGCTCGCCTCCGCGATGAGATGACGGCTAGGGAAGCAGAAAACTTTCCCGAGGAGGTGAGGGAACCGCAGTTGCCTCCCGGCTGGGCTGGGCTGGGCTGCTTTCCTCCATCCCTGTGGATCTGCTGGCAGCTCCCGCCAGTCGAAAGTTACCTGCACTGCAGCAGAAGCAGCCGTACAGTCGCTTGCTCCTGAATTAAACACAACTCTTAATGATGTAGCATTATCAACAAGGGACACTTGATTGACTGATCTAGGTATGATATATGTGCTCGGCGTCTAAATTAAATATTAAGTGAAATACTTAACTCTAATTAGAAATCGTAACCTAGCGATGAAAACTTGAAGAAACAAATTGCGGGGGGAGGAGGGGACAGGCTTTAAACGCTGCAGAGAGGAAAGTAGTGGTGATGTGTACAGAGTCTGACATATTAGCAACAAGCAGCAACTTTGAAATGATTGACATGTCATTAAAACCATCAGGCTGATTTTAATAAATCTTCAAGAAAAAAAAAAAGAGGAAAGAAAAGAGAAGAAATATGTGGAACCTCGCAGACAGGTTTTTTATTAATCCGTGTTTTAAATCCGAGAGAAACACAATTAGAATGGGGGAGAAGGACAGAAGGCGGGGGAAAATCTGTTGACGAGTTTAGTAAGTAAACGTCCATAAAGCAGCGACCATCCAGCAAGGGGCTTCTCTGGGAGATGGAGATGTCAGAGCCAGATGCCTTCTCCCCCGAGTGTGCCTTCCCAAGGTAAACAAGTACACAGTTGTCTCAACTTTCTCCTTTAGTACAAAGTTCCTGGTGCGACGGAAAATTTGAATATTTTATCAGTCTCTTGTAGTGACCCTCATTAGGTGGGCATCCTGCTAAGGCCTTGGCGTTACAAGAAAGCTGCCCAATCAGAGCATTTGCACGCCTTGTTAGCGATGGTTAATGAAGCTTCCCCATGCACTCAAAGAAAGGCCCCCTCGATGTAGATTTACCTTATGTCAACTCGTTACTTCTAATGAATCGCATCAAAATTCTTCCCTGAATGGGGCCGAGGCGCCCGGATCGGGATCCCCTCCCCTCCCGGCGGAGCCCACCCCTGCCACCGCCGGCACTTTAGCGGAGAAGCCGGGACCGAGGTGACCAGGCGCAGTTTGGTGGTGGGGAGGGGGAGAGGAGGCCGAGGGAGGGGACGGAGCGGGGAGTGCGGCCGGCGGCGGCACCGCAGCCTGCGGGGGGGGCTCAGCCCGGCCTCGGCTACCGGAGGGGGCAGCGGCGGCGGAGGCTTCGCTGCTGGCAGGTAGACGCTTGCTCTTCACCTCTAATTTCCAGGCTCCCCCCTCCAACACACCACCACCCCCCCCCAACCCCCCCCCGTCCCTCCGGGCTAGCATTTTAAAATCAATTAGTATTTTCAATTCTTGAGGTGAATTATTCAAACAAATGTTTGGGAGACCCTGAGGGAGAATTTGGCCATGACAAAAGGTTTGATTAGCTTTATTTCCCCCCAAAAGCAACAAAGGCGTAGGGCTGCGAGAACAATCCGCTACATCAGGGCATGTTCAATTAAATGAAAGTCATTAGCTTCGCCGTGAAAGCACTACCTTTAAAATCAGATGGGGCGGGCGGGAAGGGGGGAGTGGGTGTACTCTGATAATTGTGGCTGGAGGATTTAACACTCCCCCTCCCCCTATACACACAAAGCCCTCCAAAAAGAAGAAGAAGGAGGGGAGGGGGAGACCCAAACCCAACACTTCACCCTTTGGAAATTTGTGCTCAGTCTAAACAATAGGAAGCCCATAATGCAGATTATAACACTCACTGACTCGAATCCATTATCTGCCCTCCACACTGTCTATATATTGATTTCCATATACTTTCTATTGCTCTCAATGACTGAGCAAAGCTCCAGTTAAGAGCCCGCGACACACAGGAGCGCAGCTTGAACTACATCTCACCAATACAAGCCGGAGCCGGTTGTAAACACGAAATGCTGCCACTTTCCCGGTGTAGCTGTGAACAAGCACACGACCACCCCTCCACCCCCGCAAGGAAGCTGGCGGCCGGGCAGAGCCGGTGCGCTGCCCCGGGGCCCCCTCCTGCCTCGGGGAGCATGCGGATCCCCCCGCGGAGCCACGGCTAGGTGCGCACGCCCGTGTCCAGGGAGAAATCCTGGCGCCGCTTCCCGGGGCGCCCCGTCCCGAGAGCGCCGGAGCCGCATGGGGGTCTGGGTCCCCTCGGGACACAGAGCCGGCACCGCCGAGCGGGAAGAACTGGGGAGCTCTGCTCCCCGCCCGTGGCCCTCCGCCAGCAGCTCCTCTCCCCAAGACCTGAGCTCTTAATGAGGGATGACCGTGGTTTCTTTAACTCTGAGACCCAACAGAGCAGAACTTTCCCAAGGCAGGATCCTCCGGACGGTAAGTTTGATATTTAGATTAAGATCACTTCCTCCCGGGCTCCTGTAGTGTGTGTGTGAGTATGTGAATGTGAGGAAGACGAGGAGAGGGAGCAAGCTTAGCTCAAAGTGACCATAAAAGAGAGAGAAAAAACCACCAAGAGCACGAGCTGATTTTTTGGGGGAAGTGCTCTTAGAGGGAGGTGGGGTGGGAACGGGAGGCCACCGAGGCTGAGACGGGAAGAGCAGTGGAACTGTCCCTGCGTCTTCGCAACCTTCCTCTGTAGGGCATCGCTTCAGGCGGAGACGAAGAAGGTATCGAGAGGGTTAAAGTGTCGGGCGAGAAGTAGAAATTTGGAAGCGAATATGTGTTTGGGGGGAGGGGGAGTAAAGCGGTAATTCTGCTGCTGTAAAGACCCCAAATAATCCACTCGGAACCTGTATAGATCGGAGAGATCCGGGACACAGTCTTAAATGGTCACATCTCCCTCCCCCCCTCTCCACTCCCTCCCTTTACTATAATGAAGATTGTTAATTTGCTTCGAGGCAGTGCGCTGGGTTGATAAGTCCTCCCCAGCTAATATGTTAAAGTTTAAATACCAGCAGGTGCAAATTCACTCTACTTAAGGCTATAAAAATGATGCCGAAATTCAAGAGCACAAGAAGTCAGCCTTTGTATTGTGATTTATAAAAGGGAAATTGCGCTATACATAGCCAACTATTTACCAAAAAAACCCAACCCCCAAAGCCCTGAAAAGTGCTAAACTCTTCTTAATGATGCCGAAGGTGAAGTTGCTTCATATTGGACAAAATGGGAATTATTCTTTGTCATGTAAATCACCCTTCACTTGACCTCAGGTTAGAGGATAATGTTCATTCTTAGTTCACACTAAAACTTATTTAAATTAGAGAGCCTGAAGAATCATTTCACCAAATCCGTGTAATAAAGTGAAGAGGACTTAGGGATCTTCATTCAAAAAAACCCATGGGTTAGGAACGTGTATTTTAAAAATTGGTATTTGTCGCAAACCTCGAGGATTAGGAGGTTTTTATTTAATCAAGTTATGCTCCTTGGATTTCCTGAGAAACGTGTATATAATTTCGCATAACAAGATTAAAAGAAAGGAAAAGATATGAATCAAAGGAGCTATAGATACACAAAAGACCTCCAAGTAACAATTACTGTAATACATATTTTAAAATAGGAAAAGAAATGAAAAGGTATTTAACAATTGGGGAAAACAGAAATGAAGGTTTGATAAAGAAGATGCAGCTTGCGGTGCTGTTTCATTCGATAAATATACTTTTGGCGTGGAGTGACAGGATGTGTTATTTTGACACAAAATGAAAGAGTTACTGAAGATATAGAGACACAGATACACACGAAGAGAGCTGTATACACTCATTTATAAATTGGTGGGTGCACGTGGAAGGAAATCTGAACGTCTCTACTTTCCAAAGCAACACTGAAAAATATCCCGTAGGTGAGGCGCTGGGCTGAGGTAGGTTGAATATTGAAGTGCTGGAGTTTATTGGAAATCAAATAAAAATTCGACACGCACAGACCCATTAGAGGATTTAGTGGTGAGGAGGGAGAGATTTTCCAGGGCTTTTGTTGCTAATGTTTCAATGCTAGGCGCTAACTTTAAGAAAAGTGTCAGTAGAATAACAAATTGAGGGCATGAAAGGCCACGGAGAGAAAGCAAGCAAGGATGCTCTTGACTTCTTAGCAGTTGCTTAGAAAGGATCTCGAGCTTAATATGGGGACTCAATCAGCGGAGAGCACAAAGCTGGGCAGAGGGAAGTTGGGCTCAGCACGTGCACTTTGGTCAAGTCGCTCGAGTGAGCGCCGGAGGGGGGTGGGGGCCTCCCCGGGCTGCACCCCCAGCCCCCCACGCCTGGCACCGGCGGCCGCGGGCACCGCCTTCCCGCATCCCGGACCGGGGCCGCCGCCGCGGGTGGGGACGGGGGTGGGCACACGCACGCCAGGGGCTGCGCTGAGTCGGTGCCCCCGCTTTCGCCTCTGCGACAGGGTAGGAAAAAGCCGCCTGCCCGGGACAGGCACGGGGGCCGAGATGGGGGACTGGACAGAGCGCAACCTGTCCCTTTACTGGAGCGTTTTGTTAAAAAACTGTTACCAAATTCGGTCCTTTTTCGAGAAACAGCTGATTTTAAAGCCCGTCTGTAAAGATTTTTAACAGCTTAACGAAATATCAGAGATAAGGGAAATCTGGAAGATGCTCCCGGGACATCAGACCTTAATGTGCTCCTTCAGCGGCGGAGGGAGCTCCATTCTGTTCCCTGTACGTATTATACTGCAGACAGGGTTCGATATATACTCTATTTAATCTTGCTCTGTGACAGAGCTGTTTAAGTGTATACCATGCCTACGTTCTTTGTATCAAGACCAAAAGGATGCATTGTTGAAAGAAAACTATTCAAAATCTTTCATCTGATAGAAACGATCCAGCAACTGTGAGGCAGCTACAGCACAATGGTTCTGTCTGCATAATAGGTATCTCATGAAAATACAGCATGTCATTGCAACAAAAAGTTAAAAGTCTTAAATGCATCCATCTTATATATTGCATGAAGTCAATAATATTCTAACCTCTCCTGCACCCCGCCATTAAATGGTACACGGCACTTTAAAATCGAGGGCATTGTGATTGAAATCCCAGTCTCTAGCAGAGAAAGAGGGGAGCAAGGTAAGTTAGCAAGGACCATTACGGATGTAATGACCTCAGGGTAAATATTCATTAGGAAGAGGGGATTCCTCTTCTAATACCCAGTCTATTTTCTTTGGAATGCAATATCACGGAGACTAATGTGGTAGCAAGACCCAAGATTTAAAAGGAGATTATTACCAAGTGTGCTGGGAAGAGTTTGGGAAATCCTTTTTCTTTCCTCCTTCCCCCCCCCCCCCCCCCCCAGACTCTTTCCTCAAGTGGGACGCAGACGCCAAGAATAAATAACATTTTTTTTTTTAAAAAAAATCTTTCTAATATTATTCGGAAAGCTAGAGAAGCTTGCTGCTTGCTTAGCCCCCGGCAGCAGAAAGAAGAGAACATTTAAGCAGCACGGTGAGCAGCCCTGCCTCTCTTTTCCCTTGGTAGGTGCACTTAGACGGCGGAAAGAGAGCCTGCACACCCCCCGGGGACAGAGTTTGCCTCCTGAACTACACTTCTCTTACTGAAGAACACCAGCTCCGACCTCCAAACCAACTGGGACTGGCGCTTTAAAGTAGCTGCGAACAGTGCTCCCGTGTCTCAACATGGTCACGTAGGAGATTTGAGCCTTTTAATTTCCAGACACAAGGAATAACTCCCTCGGAGCCCGGGGTTGGTTTGGGTTGTCGATTGCTGGGTGTTTTGGTAGGAGTTTTTAAATTTCTTTTTTTTCCTAATAGGATAGAGAGGGAAGCTGGGTACGATTCCCTTATAGACACAGAAACATAAAGGGGGAGAAAAAGCCTAACCGGGGCATATTTGGCTGTCGGGAGCCTCCCCGAGCCGCTGTGTTGTCGCCGGCGGGATGGCGGTCGGGGACTTGCGGGCGCTGCCGCCGGTCCGGCCCAGCCCGCGCCCGGCTCTGCGCGGCAGCCAGCGGGCGCGTCGCCTAGTGTGACCTTCAGGGAGCACATTTCAGCTGCTAAACACCGAGAAAAGTGCTTCTCTCGCTCGCAGGCGCCATATTACCGCCGGGAGCCGGGGATGGGGCGGGGGGAGGGCGGGTGCGCAGTTAGTCTAGTTTTACGCAGTTGTTAATTCAGACTGGACGAGCACTCGATGGCCCCATAAGAAGAAGAAGGAAAAAAAGTACTTTGGGATCATTCTTTTCTTCTTATCCCACTCCTGTTATCCCCCCTTTTCCAACTCCCCCCGAGGGGATGCGCTTTGTAACGCTGATGCGTGCTCCGGGACCCTACGGAGCATCCTCTCCCTCCCCGCCTGCTGGGAAAGGGGGTGCCGATCCCCGAGAGCACGGGGTGCCACGGGGGCCCTTCCCAAGGCCCCGACACTAGCCTTGCCGGGGTCCCAGGCACCCCCGGGCAGCGCCCGAGAGAGCCCAGCTTCCCCCATCCCGCAGCTTGCCGGGGAGGGACAGGGAAAACTCCCAAAGCCTCGCTCACTCCACGCACTCCCTGTTTGTGCTGGGAAGGCTATGAGGCTCAAAATAAGAAAACACACCCAACACCCATTTCCGCCGGTGCAAGCCGTGGGTCTGCACTTTGCTGAGCTCTCCGCTCCCTCAGCTCTCACACAGACCTGCTCCTTAGTCAACGGCTCTCTTTTGTCTTCCCCCCCCCCTTTTTTTTTAATTGTGAAGAAAACTAACCAACCCCACCCAAAACCCGGCAGAAACAACTCCTGTAGTTGTGCAGAAGTGGAGGAATCAACACCGCGATCGCGGCAGGGACACAGAAGCCGGACACAGCCGCTTCTCCCCTGGGCCGCAGGGCCCGTGCCGTCCTGAAGATTCAGGTCCTCTCAGGATTTCGGAACAAAGACAGCCCAGCCCAGCTCCACCAGGCACGAATCCCCATTGTAATCCTGGGCTTATTATTATTTTCTTCTTTTTTTTTTCCCCCTTTCTTTATTTGCCCTCTTTTTCAGCCTGCGGTTCCTAAAGGTCAGATGGAGAGGTCATAGGTCTGCATCCCCTATAAATAGATTTTGATATTTAGACAGCTATTGCTACTCGATATTAACTTACAGGATAATGGCGAGAGATACCGTATGCGCTGAACCTGTTATTCACGAGTGGGCAGCATCTGTCGAATACAATTCTCGTCTTTTTCCCCTGTTTGGCGGTAGTACACATCAATAGGGAGAAGGACGTCTTGAGGCTGGGGTAGGGACGGGGAGCAGGACGGCTCTGCGGGGGCACAGTTGCAAGTACAGTGTTGAAACTGTACAGGGACTTAGAGAGCTGAAGTCAAGAGCCAGGTCGGCACAGACCGGCTCTGAGCGAATGCAGGACCAATTCAAGAGCGGCTGGGAGATTCCAGCGGGCTTTTGACACTTCGCATTAAAATATAATGAATGCCGCTGAGGTAGAAGGGTCTTCCCTCCACATATTCACAGCTCGATTTCCCCTATTTCTGGCTTTTAAAATCGTGGATTCCAGGTAGATCTGAACCAGAGGCTCAGAGCTCACCACTCTAACCCTTTCACTTCAAATGTGGGCAATACTTTGAAGGGAGCAATGAGAGTTCTCCTTTCCTTTTTGGAGAGCATCCCCTCTTCTGGCTGTTCGCAAATCCTCCTCTGCCTTTCGCCACCTGCGAGGCAGAAAGGCCTTTACACTCCCAGCCGTCCTGGGTGCCGGCACTTCACTTGGCAGTGCGATTGAAATGAAATCCACTGCCCGGACTCCGGCTGAGGCTTTAGAACAAACCCACCCGCAGCCGGGTACCCGCCGGGATGCGCCGGGCAGGGTCGGCCAGCGCTTTGAGAACTGGTGGAACAGGCGGACAGCGGCGGTCCCCACGCGGGGGGGCTTGGGGTGACCATGCCCTCGCGGGACGGGGAAAGAGTCCGGCCAGGCTACAAATACCATTTCTCCTTCCTCGTGCTGGCTCACGCGTGGGTCTTTCTCCTTCTGTTAAACCGATTCCCCTTATCGCAGCTCTAGGAACTAGTTGTGATCAAGATTTTGTATAGCAGAACGGGGAAGTATGCAAGCGTTTCCATCTACTTACCTGGGCGCGGGAGGCAAGGGGGGGGGGGGTGGTCGTGAAAGGCGCCGATTGTGTGTGTATTTTGAGGTTAAAAAGAGGTAACCTGTGGAAGGGGAGGGAGGAAAGGCTCCTAGTGGCTTAATTTAATCAATAAAATGTCTGAAATAATTGTCCAGATTTGATTCTCCTTTTTGCTGATTTAACTTGCCCTTTAATGCTCACGTGTAACATCTGGTACTGTGCGTTTGGGGATGATGGGCGCTTTATTTTGAGAAAAGGGATAATTGCCAAGGAAGAGACAAAAGAGGCAGTTTTAAGATGCTGCGACTTCCTAGAGCCTTGCGGGTTTACAGCCAGCTCAGCAGCAGCAGTGGAACAAACTTGCTGTCAGAAGTTTACGGACGCCCAGGAAGGAGGAGCGCGTCTCGCTGCCCGGCCGGGGACTAGCGGGCTTTGCTCCGCGGGGAAAGAAACCGCGGGAGCTGCCACCGGCGCTCCGCTGTCCCCGGCCGGCAGGGACTCTGGGTGGAGGGCTGGCACTCTCCCGGCTGGGCAGGTGTCCTCCTCCTGGCCGGCCCGAGGCAGCCGCGACCGCCCTTTGCCCGCCGAGAGAGGCGGCAGCGCTTGCACCCAGAGCCCGACGGAAGAGGCTGACGCGACTTTTCTGGGTGTTTTTTATGGTTTGCCTACAGGGAAAGTGCCGTCTCTTTGCCCCCTCGGCTTCCTCCGGCCATCTCTTCTCCCCGGGAGCTCCGGAGGGCGCCGAGAGGGGCCCGGCGCTGCATAGCCCCGGGCACACGGGGACGGTGCGCGGGGCCGGCGCAGCCCCCACGGAGCGACAGCCCGAGGGATGCAGGGCGGAGATCTTGTGCTCCCTCCATCTCGGAGCTCTCTTTGACCTGATGAGCTGCTTAGGGCGAGCTCTTAAGGTAGTTGTTTCCGTAAGAAAAATTCGAGTTATTGTGAGGTGCAGTCCCCATACATTTTTAACCATAGTGATTACTAAATTAATAGCAGGCCCTAAGACAGATGTCAAAACGTCTTGAAAATGTTTATCTGTGAATAATTGAGAAGGTGGTAAGACGCATTATCTGATTGTATAATGAAATATGTATGAGGAACAGCTGTTTGCAGTAGTCACCTCCCGTTGTTTCATTAGCCTAGAGCCTCCTCTTTAAAGAAGCGCTTCCCTGAAGTTGGCCATTCAGCGTCCGCCGCTTCCACCGGCGCCGGCGGTCGAGCCGTGCCCGCCAGAGCCACCGCGGCGCAGGGGTAACCCGGTGCTGTCCCTAGGCTGGTCCGCGGGCTCTCCCCGTGGCATTTCTCACTGGCATTTCTCACTTCTAGGGCGGGAGGGAAGAGGATCGGATGTGGTCTGAAGATGCCTAGCCGGGCAATCTCAACCTGAAGAGGATGCCCTAAGAGGAAGGATCCTAGATGCTCATCTCGGAAGCATAGCAAACAGCCATTTATTAAGATTTCATGCCGAGCAGCGACAGCCTCCTCGACTGCTTAGCGTTGACATAAACTTCCAGACGTCGAGCATATGCTGTTGCACAGCATTGTTTATGTGCGGTACCAGATGTTGCTTTGCATCCTATTGTCTGGAGACAATGTTTAGTTCAGGTTAAAATATCTTTACTTAAACTGCTCAGTTGGCCATTGTGTGAGCATTAGTGAAGTGTCATGGAGAGGTAATGGGAAGTCCGGAGAGGTTAGCTCTCCGAGCGTGGCCAGAAGGTCCCTGGTTCATGGTGGGGTTACAGCCACCACTGTCATCTTTTGTTTTCCCTCCTCAGAGAACCCTTGTCCTTCCTCTAAAAGGATGTGCCCCGCTCTCATTCCCTTCGGACTTTTCTCCACCGTTTCATGAAACGGCCCGATGTTTGTTTTTCTAGTTCGCCTAAATCGCCCGAAAGAGGAAAGGAAAGCACGGTCCTGCGTCACCGCCACCCCAGGCCGGGCCGGTCCAGGCGGAGCGGGGCACGGCCCCGCCCGGGGATGCTGGCGCCGGGGGGACATCGGTCCCGGGCGCAGAGTTCACGCTCGAGCCAGGCCGGCCGTTCGCTCCCCCCAAAATGCCCGGCCGAGCCTCCTTCCCTCCCTCCGTCCCTGGCCGGGAGAGCGGGGGGAAGCGGCCCGCCCGGAGCCTTTTCTTCCCTTTAACCCCGCAGTTCGGGCCGGCCGCGGCAGCTGACCTGTGGCAAGACTTTTGCTCCGGGAGAGAGGGGGGTGGGGTGGGGGTGGAAAAGCTATAGACTTTAATCGGATTTCTCCCCAAACGCTTCTGGTATGTTGTTGTTATGCATCTATATGGAGATCATTATTTATAAATGAGCGAGTACGATCAGTCGCAAAGACTTTAAGAGCCCGGATTTGTGTCACTAAGTTGAAGGCGGGGTGGAGTGACTTAGCGGAGCGGTGGCCGGTGGGCGAGCGGGACGTCACCTGCCGGCCCTTGAGCTTTCCCTGGAGCCACCCTGTGGAGCTCCCCCCAGGCGAGTTCCCCGCCCTGCAGGAGGTGCGGGCCCGAGACTGCGGGCTGTGCCCCCGTCAGCTCCGGGCTCTCTCCCTGCAGTCCCGCTTCACACAAGGCAGGCGGATTTCCCCTACACCAGGTGCCCCGCGAAGAGTGGAGAAAAGGTGAGAGCACTTTTCAGCAGCAGCAGCAGCAGCAGCAGGTTGTGTTGGTCACTGTAGCCCCTACCTCTTCTGCTCCCCAACATTTGTGAAATCATTTCAGGGCACAGTTAACATCTGTCTGAATGCTCGAATTAAACAAAAAGCCGCGTTGTGTATTTCAGCGTCGAAAGCTGAGGTTTGCAAAGTGATGCGTCGTATTATGTAGATGTGTTTGTGAGATTTTCAGCGTTTTTGCCTTTTATTATAGCCCTACGCATTACAGTTCATCTGTAAAGAAACTGCTTCAGAGGGACCTGTTGCACACAGCGACGGTAATTAGTAACCTTGGTAACAGTTTAAAATAAAGGTTATAACAATGATGTCAACTGTTTTTATTCATCATACCGTACAAGGGGTCTCAATATTATTGTGCCTGTAGAGGACAGTGTTTAAGAAACAGTTATGAGGTTCCACTTTGCTTACTATAATGAGAGTTATCACTTTTTCCCTTGTCCTTAAGTAAACATGATCGTGGTTCTAAATAGTATAAAGATTTTCAAACTGCTGAGGACTCTGTAAACTTTAATTTTCTGAATGAGGTAGATATTATTATGAATTAGATTTATCAGGCTCCAAGTACCCTTATGAAGAACACTGTAGTCTTCCAGAGAAATACCCCAGAATAAGTATTGCTTAGAAACTGTAATGAGCAAGGTTAGCAGTGGCTGTACCATTAGCCTTCTGCACAGGCTCTCCCCTCTATTAAAGCTTACAGAAAATGCTCACAGGCTGAAAGCGAAATTAAATATAATTGCTTTTATTTACCTATTGCTTTTATATAATTAAAATATTTCTAGTTACATTTATCAAGCAGCATCCACTCCGAGTATTACCTGCCACATCTATTAATCCATTTTTCTGTATTAACTACACCACCATTAGCTATTGAAATATGTATATATACACATATATATTACCTATATTGTCTTTGTCAAGATATGTTTTAGTTCTCATTAACAAAAAATATTCTTGTGGAAGAATCTCTGAAGCATGTTTTTCATGCACATTTATTAATAATCACTGCTGTCAAGAATTAGATATGCACGCATTCAAAATGAAATGAAAATATTATATGCAAAATGAAATATAGAGTAGAATTGAGTATAACTATTTTTCCTCCTTAAAATAAAAAATTTACAGAGCGAAAAAATGAGCTATTAAACTTACTTAAAAGATGGCTTTGTTGGTTTAATTATACTGTAGTTATTTTATAAATATGTTTCAAAGGAAGCTTGCCATATTGAATGTCAATGAAGCCTGTAAAGAAAAGACTTACAAAAGCTAATGCATACCAAATACCAAATTTTAGTCATTAGCATTCCTATTTCTTGCAAACTAGAGGAGCCTATTAACAGACAAAAATTTGTGTTTAGCTAGAATTACAATATTTAGCCATTAAAATAAAAAGGGCAAAACCATACCATCTTCTTCCCCTGCCCTCTAGAACTATATGCTCCTTTGACTCAGAAAAAATGTATCAAAAACCTGATAACAGAAACTGTGATTCTTCATTTTTACCATCTGTACCAAAGCAAAACCTGTATTGTTTCATTCAGGCAAAATTTCTACTTTTTTCAAAGGACCAGGGCTGTCTGATCAAGCAATTCAAGTATTTTGCACGTACCTTAAGATCTGCATTGGAAGGACTTCTGGCCATGGGGAAGCACAGATTGGCTTTGGGCTCACTCAGGCCTACAGGGTCAAGCCTGGAGGCTGCCAGGCCTGATCCAGCATCAGCAGGCACTTCTCCATCACATCCAGTAGTTTAGATCAAGTCTGGGGTGTGGATAGCAGCTCTCATGCTTAGGATGGAGGAAGGAAGGGCTAAACCATTCATGAGGTTAAGCAGGCTGCTAACCAGAAGTTTCTTTTCAGCGCTTGTCACAAAATCAGCATATTTACTCATGTGCTGCCTATTTGTTCAGGAGTTTATTTAAAACCTCTAGGCCAAGCATTTCTACTTTTCAAATGCACTCTAAGAAATTTTATTTTTGTCTCTTTTGAAGATGAGTGTGTGCAAATATACTACCCCTCAGAGTTTCTAAAAAAAGTTAGGTGTATTATTATGTAACATATTAAATTTCAACTATAAATGATGAATAAGCTTTCTTGTGCTTTTCAGCAAACTGTACTCTTTTTGCGTAAAAAGAGAAGTTTTTGGGGAGGCTGATATTCACGATGAGGTAACAGACTGCTAGATCTTTTCCCTTTTGTTGCATCCCACACAGTCCTTGCCTTCTCAGCTTGTGAGTGAGCATCACTCCCAGAGACTCTGTTGTGTCTATTCAAATTGACAGAGAGATTCAAAACAAGACCAAAGAAGCAGCACAACATCTACAGAACTTCTGGATGACAGATGCTGTCAAATGCCTGTTTTGCCTCGAAGATTATTTCAGTGTTCAAAGAATTGGGGGGAGGGGGGCGGGGAGCAGTTCAGGAGAGTTCAACCCATCTGTTTAATCTTTGTTTTCCAATTTTCATTGTTATTTTCTAAACCAGACTTTACACTTAATTTAATAAAGGGTTTGGTTTGACTAATAAGGATCACTTTTGATTTTGATTTTGCAAGAACAGAGTGAAGACTAGTACAAAGAATATTCACGGTATAAACTTCCTGCCCAAGAAAGGAAGGTTCGCCCATACTCCATCTACAGGATTTGTAAGTACAATAAATTTGTTTTCTTCAAAGATTTAAACTCCTTGGCTTTAGGATGCCATTGTAGGGCTGGCTGTTTAGAGCTTTTACATGAACATATGGTGAGTAGTTTGCCTGAAATAGTTCTACAATCAGCGTATCTTAGCATGTATGAAATATTTTGAATAAAGGAGTTCCTGTGTGACCCCATTTATGTGATCCACGTCGCTGCTTTTCACTAATGAAAACAAAACTGATTTAAAATTTGCATGAGTGTGATGTCTGGGGATAACAGATTTCTCATGAAATCAAAATGATGCATGCTGTTTCTGATTTTGTTAAGATAAATTAGAATTTGGGAGGAAGAATCTCATGGACAATTAAATATAAAAGCAGACAGAGTTTCTGAAATTTTAGGAACCTTTATTTTTTCCTGGGACATTTTTTTCTGAGTCAAAAATCTTCAGTTTATTATCAGTGAAGAACAGTGGTTCAAGAGGCTGCTGACAGCACAGATTAAAATAAACCCAAAGGAATCTTTATATTCTCTCTCAAGTATTATAAATTTCACAAGGAGAGCTTTTTCTAGGTCAGCATGTCTATAACCCAAAATGGAGTTGATCCAGAGAGGTACAACTCAGATGCTGCTGGAAAGATAGATGTCTTGAAGGTCTTTCACTTACATTTAGATGCTATGCTAGATAGTTAGAAGTTTTTTTGGCAGAAAAGCTTTAATTTGCAATGTTTCTGCCTACCAAACCCGAACTGATTTAACCCTAAGTCCTGTTGCTAGAGTGGCAAATGCATTTAAAGGTGAAATGGTAGTAATGCAGTAGTTCTGACAATGAAGTTCAGACAAAAAAAAAAAAAAAGATCAACCCTATGGAAGAAAAAGGGGTGTGATGAATCACTTCTTTGTTCATACTGTCCCTCTAACACGAAGCAGAATACAAGTGTTTGAACAAAAATGCTTCAATTGCTGCATTCTCAGCAATGCTTTCTCTTTCTCACTTTAAACCATCCAGAATCGTTTGTAGCCATATAGAGTATGCGACAGAACAATTTGGAAAATATTCATCTATCAAGTTTAACAACTTTCTGGTGTAACTTCAGAGAGCTTTATTGCTTATTCATGTGGAAGTGAGTACACCCAACTTGTTTTGCCTGGTTTTGCTACTTTTGCTGGTTTGCAAGGCTGTTCTGGTAGCTGCAAATGGCTTCTCAAGTGACATTTGCTGACATTCAGTGGTGTATATTTATCAGTATTCTTCACCTCACTTCTATACATGTAATCTATTTTATTTTGTTACTCATAGCAACCTCCTTTCCACTGTCCGTGGCCTGAAAATGATAAATGGCACAGTGGCATATTTCCCTAGCTGCACTAAAATGTCACTGTGAAAAATCTTTAATGGACTAAGTGTAGCTTTTCAGGTTATAACTTGTCAAGTTACGGAGAAATTCTAGAGTCTCTCCCTAATCCACCATTCTTTGGAACCACAGCACTGCAGGCAGAGACTAATTATAAGTTACACCAGTCAGAGCAGGGCAAAAAGAAATGAAGTAGAAACTGTTTGATCAAGGCTTGTTTTATACTTGCTTTCTGCACTTGTGCTGTGTTATTTGATGTGCTCTGTGCAGGCTAATGCTGGATGTGCCTTGCTGCTTGTGTATGAATGTGCACATATGCTGAGATCTAGGTTATTTCAAGGAATTTGCTTATCACTGTAGCACTGGATATATTTCTACTGCTCCTACATCAGAGTGCTGAGGGAAACCCTCCAGGCTGGCCAATGTAATGAAATGGTTTAAGAAAGAGTCTCTGGTGGCAGCTGTGATTAAAATGAACACTAACTGGAAATAAATAGGTGAGAGGACATACTGTTACTACCCTCTTTTATTTCAGGTACCAAAATAAGTCAAGAGAGGCTGACTTAGATTTTAAAGCAGCCTCAGAAATACAGTGTACCTGCCCTGGACTCAGGGATCTGGAAGACTATCCTGCTTTAAGTTTCCTGTTCCTTTTTCTGCAGCTCTTGATCAAATTTTTGACAAAATGCTCAACTCCAGAATACATTAGTGTGAGACAGATCAGTTTTTGAGAACATTCACCCTAAATCTAACTGCAGATGGTACTTTGGTGTCACTTTTCCTTAGTTTTCCTTGCCTTTGCAATGAATACTTAAAAGAAACATCTTAGTTCATTAGTTCTTTTCTTTAAAATGAAACCTACTTCCCTGTTCTATGGTCTTAAATCATCATGCCCAGATTTCCTCTCATTGAAGAGCTAGAAAGCACAAAAGGAACAAAATGCTGGAACCAACAAGAACATTTGTTTTGCAGCAAATGGTGAATGGTGTAATTTATCTGACAAAGAGGGCATTTTTGGCATTGAGGGACAACAGCACCTCTTCAGGTCATGCCATGAAGTTGGAAGTAGCTGAAACTATTTTTATGTGATTTTTCTATTACTTGCATTTAGCTGGTATTTTCTTTATCAGTGAGGACAACAGGCTGTAAATCTTGAAGTGATGTGCAGCATAAAGTACTTACTTGGCTTTTGAAAAGAAGCCAGGGTGGAAGTGCTTTAGAGTAAAATCTACCTTCCTCTTGTCCCATTCCCTACACCAACTTCCACCTTATTACAAACAGGCTATTACAAGGCCTGTACACTCTTGTATCCATACCAGTTCCAGAGGGTCCATATTTCACTCTTAGGACCTAAGTGTTTACATAATCCATGATGACTTCCTGCAAGGTTATGACTTCAAATTCCTATGCCTACAAAATATGCTCAATAGGGGAAAAAAAAAATCTCTTCTCTGACTAAATATAAAATCATGTCAGTCTTAGGAAGTATCATGAGTCTATCAGCTTTCTCACTTAACGTTCTCAGAGCTTATTTGCTGTGTAGACATAGATCGCCCAGTGTTTTGCTTTAGAACAGAGTTTAGACCTTGCATTGTTTCCAAGGCAAAGTTTAATGGAAAATAAACATCTTCTACTAGAATAGTTGAAAACAACAGCTGGAGGAAGGTTTTTGTATACTAAGGAAGACTTGTGTCTGAAAGCTTTTTTTCCCCAGTTGAAACAGTCTTTCAGTTGGTCTAAGACAAAATGCTGCCTCTTCCAGCAGTTTGTAATCACATTCTTAGACCATACTGCTAAAAACAGCTACAGTATTACCATGCTTTGTTTGTCCTGTAGGGGAGAGCAAAATAAACTTTAAATGCTTTTGAAATGAAGCCCTATTACGCTTTTAAGGCCTCTGCTAACTATCTGCAGTTGACACTCTTGGAAGTCAGCAGAGATTCTGTGCTTGGATCTAGAAATTCTAAAATTTATAGGCTTTCCCCTAACGTAGTTCCCAAAGGACAAACAAAGACTTATATCCAGCTCACTCTGAAGCACTCACTTTACCCTGAGTTCAGTTCACTGCCTTTACTACCTGTCCTTGGTAAAGCCAAAGGAGTATATTCTGCTACCACTACACTCAAGCATCTCAGGAGCTCTAAAGAGCCTTGGGGTTTTCTACTGCTTCAAAGGCACTTTCTCCCCATTCAGAGGAGGGTAAATTCTGCCACTGACTGGGGTCTGAACAAGGCTCTGAGAGTTTAGCTTGCAATGTTTTGGTGCTGGACCATCCCTCAAGAAACACCTCTGCCTGCTCCACAGGCATGAGGCCACATCAACTTGCTCTTTGCACTTCTTCAGAGACATTCACCGAAAACTCTCTGGGGCTGAGGAAGCAAACCAGCATCAAGCCTTCATGCAGAAGTTGCCAGTTTGGCACATATTTTTTTCAGCATGGCATTGCAAGGGATTCAGCTTTTCACAACTATTTATTTGGTTTGACTGTTTATGGCCTTTCAAATGCAACTGTCTTCTGTGTGTCCAAATGCCATGGGGGATGGTTTTGCTTTGTGAAAAGACAGTGGAAAAAAAAGAAATAAAGCAGCTTCCCTAAGGGCTTATTCATAAGACACACTGCTGCTTGTGGCTTGTTTCCCATGGAGGACAAAATTTATCCTAGTGTTTGACATATATGAAGATACAGCCCTGCTCTTTGCCAGCATCAAAAGGGAGGATGTACTCAAAGATCTCAAGTTGCATGCAGAGACTATCAACAGCTTTAGATTAAGCACAGCCAACATCACTGGGACCAAACTGGATATTGTATTATTGTCCTTTTTATCATCCTTTTTATTCTTGTTGTGTGTGTGTGTTCAACAGTTCACTTGAAAAACAAAACACTGAAATAAAAAACACACACATTTTTCCTACTGAAGTGGTCTACTTGACAATAAAATTCAAGTACTCCTTTCTAAAAGATATTTTAGAAAGCATCAAAGTTACAGTAAGGAAAAGAAAATATTCATACTGGCCTTTTCAAAAGCACTTTCCTAATTCCCAGTTTTACTCCATTTTAGTAGGAGCAGAGCTAAGGAATGACCACAGTCCAGAGCAATTTCACACCTATAAGCACAGGTAGATTTCCTGATGAACATTTAGGGTGTTGCAGACCCTTTCCTGTATCCTTGCTAGCTTACAGGCTAAATTGAGGCCAAGTTTCTGCTCTGCTCCCTAATGCATATTATGGGTGCAACCATCTCTGTGTAAATCCCTTTGTGGATTTGGGTCTGAGTGTTTTTGAAAATCCCACCCACATGGGACACCCGTAGGTCAAATGAAAAATTGCATGAGCTATTAACTAAAGCTATAGCTTATAAAGAGTTACCCACAAGAAAGGTACACAGGTTAGTGCTGCTCCAGGGCATCCTTAAGTCACACTTCAGCAAGTTATAAAGTTATCTTTGGAGAGCAATCATACCAAGTTGTCAGCCCTGTGAGGATAGATTTATGTGTCTCTGACATGTCAGTTGTCGTCTTTGCCACTTCATTGCGGCTATGATATTTCAGCATGAGGTAACCACTGCTATTCCTCTGCCTGAAAATCCCCAGAACTTTCTTCTGTAAACATTTATTACCCTGGATATTTTCCCATCACAGGACTGCATCTCTGAATTAATCTATATGTTTGTTTAACTCTCACTCACAGATCAGTGCTTGTTTTTCTGAAAATTTTCTCATTTTAATATGAATTTATGTAGCAGAAGGTTCACAGGCAAACATTCTTCCCCCCAAAAGACTCCATATTTTGTTGGGGTTTTTTAGTGATATCATTTAGAAGGACTCAGGTTTTTTTTGTTTGCTGCTGAGGAAGTAAGGCAGGTAATCACCCTGTGCTGGAAGAGTTACTGTCTTCATCGTGAAGGGGCCTAATCTATAGTTTTGTTAGTAAGTTGTACTGTCAATTAAATATTTTCATCGAGCTTTCCACCAGGGTTGGACTTGTTTCTCCCTATATTCTCCTGAAAAATTGTTCTGCAAGTTGGAAAAATGATTTGTTCTGGCTGAGTCTAAAGTGAAAAATTAGAGAAAAGAAACTCACAAAGCGAGCTTATGTTTAAGGGTTTAACTTCCCTCAAAAGTGAGCACAGTGGCAATGCCAACATCATGCAGCAGACTGTGTCCTGACTGCAGTTACCCTGGAGCCTGGATCCTCATCCCAGGACCACAGCCATGCACACAGAATTGGTGTTTGGTAGACAGAAGCTGGACAGAGAACAGTGCATGGCGCGGTACAAATCTGTAGCCTAAGTAATATGGTCCTCCCAATATTCTTAACTTTTGTACAAAATGCCCCCTGGAGACTTGTTTACAGAGTTGCCATTTCAGCAAATGACATTTTGCATATTCTTCGGGGATGCCACTTAGGTAATGCAGTCATACTCAGCTCAAAGTGACCATGTGAATTGAACATGACTCAGCTGCTCTCTGGATTACACACACAGGGTATTTTATGCCAGCAGACAGTAAGAGGAGCTGGAGTGGGGCTAGAAAAGGGAGAAATGACATCTTCCTTTCAGCACTGCCATTTTGGTATTGCTGCAATTCTTTATGCAGGTTGCAGCCTATACTGGTGTATAGTGGAGATCAGCTGTGTATCAACAGAACTTTTAAAATAAAAAAAATAATATTTCTCAAGTGTTTCTCTCTTTAGTGTGTTTCACCAGAAGTAATACTTGGAAGCTACCAAGGAAATGTTAAAAAAAAACTGTAGTGGTGTCACTTCTGGAAGTTCCTGGTTATTTCCCTTCTCTCATTAGAGCATATCAAAGCTTACTAGAGCCCCATTTCACTTTCTCCCTAATTCTGTGCTTTAATGTCCTGTTTTCGTCACTGTTGGATTTTTTTTTTTTCTATTCCTTTTGAATTGCTCATTTGATTATTCCCTTTGCCCACACATACCTACTGTGGTCTCCTTCCTCATGCTAGGGGCAACTTGTTTTTTCACAATTACCAGAAGGCCTTCCTATTTCTCTTTGGAATTCTTTTAAAAATAAATTCTCTTTCTCTTTTTCATTAAGACTCCTCAGGTATTTGATCATGACTTATTTTGAAATTGTTTGTCTCCTGTAGACTGTAAGTATTTTAAAAGTTAAAATACGTCTGATTTCACTGTTAACAGTAGAGCAGAACCAAGTTAGGCCAAGTAAATCTACCCATGAAACTTCCCAGCATTCCACTGATGCTCCAGTTCTTTCTTGCAGCAAACATAAGTGCTTTTAGAAGGTTTATTTTTAATACAAACAAATAAACACACACAGCTCCCACCAAAAGAACACGTGTCCTCCCCATGCATACTCAGGTTCAAATTCCTGACCTGCTGTCTCTCTAACTGCAGAGGACTGTGCCAGTTCACCCACAGCCTGATAATTATCCTCAGGCAAGGTGCATTCCACAGTTCCTCCTGGAGATGATCTACTTCCTATAGCAAAACATTCTTCAGAGTCATTGTCTGAATTTGCTTCCTGATATATTGGGTGAGCATCCCCACAACTGCACTGCAGAACTGCACTGAAACAGAGCTGCAATTTCTAATGAAAATTCATTTCATTGCAAAATTCTCAATCAGCTCTAATTTGGAAGCCCCAGCTGAGCTCCTGCTGTGAGACATATCATAAGAGACAGATCTTGCTGTGAAGGGCTGGCAGGTTGGTGAGATGAAGGCTGAGGAAAAAAAGCACAATAGAAAGGTGAAATGGCTTTCTCAGAATCATGCAATGGGTCAGTGGCAGTTTTAGGTCTTCTTAGTGCCAGCCACAGCCCATGCTACCTCTCACATCCTGAGCTTACAGACAGAAAACTTCCCCTGGTCATCTTTTCATTAACTAGATTATTTTTGCATGTAGGTTAACACTTGGGTGCACAAGTTCAGCAGTTTACAAAGCATTGTGTACATATATATGGCACCATCAAAACCTTTGAGGTAACAGATAACAAAGCTGTCACAGTAAAATGCTTAAAAGCCAGACCCTATTGTATCAGAGTAGGCAAGGGGACAGAGAAAATCAAGTATTGTTCTAACTAAAGTCTGCCAGCTGCTCTGAACAAGGTAAGAATTATCATTTGAATTTTGGACTTTGGAAAATCTGGCATAAGATGGTGCACCTGAGCCTGTACAGGCTGTTAAACCAGTGTCGTGGTTAGAATGTGATGCCTTTCTTAAACCTTTTTGGGTTTTTAAATCCTAAATCTCTAAGATTATAAGAATTTTAGTTTTAAAGCAATTTCATTTCTTCTTCTGGCCTTACACTGATTAGGAACAGAATTAGAGATGACTTCTCGTGTATTATAAATAGCATACCGTTGTATTTTGTTCATTTTTCCTAGGAGCTTTCTGAAATCTGAAAAACAGCTTTCCGAAAAAAAATTCTCTTTGAGGAAAACTGGTCCATGCCCCTGAGGAAAAAGATGATTATGTCAAGGTTGAGGTTAATGATTTTAATTTACAGGTTTTTTTGTGGGAATATTGTTTTGATTCTGCATATATCCCTGTCTCTCCATTGTTTAAAAAAAGCAGCAATACTTAAATAAGGCTTTACATCTTATTACTCCAAAACACATTTAATTTTGTTTGACTAGATCATGTCAGTATGTTAATAGAATAATTGTTATTCCAAACATGCTTGGTGAACTTGAATAGTAAAGCGAAGTTTATATGTTTAATCAAATGTATTCAGTAATTCCAGTGGAAAATGCAGAAGTGTTTTCCATCAATATTTCCTTGACTTTTGAAATGAATACATTGCCCAAATTGTCATTTTTGTGGACCCATTTTCTATCCATATCCAAGCAATTGAATTTATTTGTATGTTTATTTACAATGGCTGAAAAGGGAAAAAACCCACAAGGTCACATTGGCAACACTTCTTGCTGGAAGTGTTTTTACAGGTATGTGATAAAGGGAAGGAAACATCTTGCAGATTTTCAAGCCATGAGTTGTCATTGGGTCATAAAACCAGCTGCAATTCCCAAAACCTTACCGTATTTTTTGGATGTATTATGAAAAGGCTGCCATTTATCTTTTTTGTCTCTCATGCAACATTTCATCTTTCCTTCTGCATGAGATACTGACTCAAATCTTGTCTAGATCCTTGAGAGAGCTTCAAAAGAGAAAAAAAAAAAGCTTAAAACTATTAATTGATATAAAGGCTATCCATAGTGCTATCTGGTTTAGAAACCAAGCAGGGAACCTCGAGGTGAGAACTGCCCATGGAATGGTATTGTGCAGGCATTGGAAAGTGGTGGGATAGCGTGGTAAGAATGGGAACAGGAGCTTTGGGGAGCAGTGGAGATTTTGAGAGGACAACACAGAAGTGGAAGGAGCTGAGCAAGAACGATCTTGAGGGCACAGGAGCAGAACAGGGAAGTGCAAAGAGCATGTGGGACCAAGAGGGAGTTAGGGGATCCCATAAGACTCCTTGCTGCTGTTAACCCAGCTTCCTCTCTGGATAGCAATGTGGGAAGACACCCAAAGAGAATTTGTAGAGTGTAGTTGGTAAATTTTCTATATATTTATCACTAAACTCTCCACATTTTCTTGAAGCTTTCTCCAGTGGTGACTCCTTATAGACCCAGCCAGGAGAGAGCATTTGTGGATGGACTTTTGGTGGGTTGTGTGGCTGGCAGAGAGCAGGTGAACGCAGTGCCCCTGAGCTCAAGTGTATCAGGTTTGCAATTTGTTCCAGGAGTGATCCTGAACCGTCCAGGCCCTGGACGATTTTCTGTCCTCAGGGAATGTGAGGAAGTGTGGAGACAAAGACAGAGACTTGAAATATTTCTCCAGGAAGAAAAGATGTAAATATTCTTGTATATTGGCTGACGGTTTTAAAGGATTTTGCTAAATAGTATGGTTTTATTACTTCTAACAGTAGAAAAACAAGCAGAAAAGAAAACATAAAGTTGTCCTAGGATCACAGTTGTTATACATTTCCTCAGATTATCTTAGTTGGAAACCTCATTTAGGATAAGACATTCTTCTTTTCAGCAGTATAGCTCCTGTTAAGTTATTATAGAATTAAGGATACAATGATTTTATTGTTAACAAACAGTAAAATATAATCCAATGTTTTCACCACATTAAAAAATGCCATAGAACTGCTGAAGGAAGCACGTTATTCTTGCTTCTGGATAATGAACATAAAAAAGGTTATTTAATACAAAAATTCACCTTTCACAATTATATGTATTTTCAACATCTACAGTGTATTCAGAGTATTTTGTGTAGCTTCTCTGCTCTGAAAAACCTGTGGACAAATTTTCATGGAGATAGTTAGATACCAATGATATATCTATTTTTCTTTTAGGTGAAAGTGGCAGCTGAACAAAACCTGTTCTTTCAACGAAGCAGCAAAGCAGCAGTATAGGGCCAGAGTGGAAGTCCTTCTGCTGTAAATCCACACCAATTCAACTAAGACCAAGCACTTGTGAATATTAAATTCACACTAGTGTAGCTGAGAGTAGAAATGGCCTTTGTTTTTGAAACCCTTGGAGTCCAATGTGAAAAAAAAAGAAGCAGGGTTTAACCTTTAAACCTTTCACTGACCTTTAAGCAGTACTTTGGATTATATCTGCCCTTGTTAATCTGAAGCCACTTGCAAACATAACTGGCATTCCTGTTTTTTAAGTATACTTTACATACATTATAGGATGGGTTAGCAATTGAAAAGTTTGGCTCCTGTTCGTTGTGTCTTTATCACCTTTTAAAGTGATGCTTATCTTTGCTAATGAAATTTTATAGTTCGCAGCAACACAAGAAATGTTTTGTGTCAAAGAGCATAATTTAAGTGATGGTCAGGCATAGATCTATATTCTTGGAGGTGCAAACCCACATGTTGAACAGGACATTAAATTTTGTGAAATTCCTGTGTTAATGTAGAACTCTATGAGGACCAGCTTTGTTAGCACCTCTTTTTATCACAGGTGAGTAGAAACTTCTGCAACATCTGGTCAGATCATTTTCTTTTTCTTTGCCTTTTCTTTCTTTCACACTATTCACATCACTGCGTGCACTGTTTTCTCACATACCTTCCCCATACATATCTTCATTTTGCTCTATTAAATCCAAACTACATGTACAAATAACATAAAATGTACCATGGATTTATCTGGGACAAGATCTCACTGGTCTCATAATCTAAACAGAGTTTAATTAACATTAGAAACATCTACTTCTGGATATAAATAAAATAGTCTAAAACTGGTGATTGTAATTTCCCCTTTTCATTCACACAATGATTGCAAAATGTCTTGCCATTCTCATGGAAATTTGTCTTCTAAGTATGTCTGTCTTTAGTGGAAAAATGTCATGGGCAGAGCACAAATTTATGAGAGGATGTATATGTTTAAGAAATAACTGCTATTTCATATTCTGTGTCCATCATTTGGATCAAAAATTTTCCTGCTGGATTGTTACAGTAACACAGAGGAACTGATGCACTGCCCCTTACATTCAAGCTACTCTTCAAGTGCAGAAATACTGGCCTTAGAAATTGACAAAATTACAAACAAGTTATTTTGCATTGAAATATGAAATGCTGAAAATTGCTGAGACAAGCTAGCACAACAGAGGCATTCAGACTGAGTCAGTGTGACAAACACCATTGTAGGTTCAGAAAGCTAAAAGTATGGGATTTGTTTCCCTGTAAAGTTTTACCAGGACTTGCCATTGTAAAGGCATTGAGTGTCATAGGCTTTTAAAGAAATAAAGACTTGATAAACAGAGAGCAAATACTGAAAGGTCTTGAGATGTAGCTGGTGAAAAGCACCTGTATTTTATGTTAGATATTTATTTGAATATGAAAAGTACTATAAATTTTTTATCGTCTCCTCATCTCTTGCTGTTCTGTGTTGGAGAATGACTAAATCTCTGGAGAGGGATCAGATCTGTAAAAGTTGTCAGTTGTTAAGACAAGGTATTCAGTGAATAAATGAATTATTGTACTGAAGGCCTTTATTGAATATTCCTGTGTCACTGCTTCAGTTAAGTATCAAGAACACAAGCATTTAACAGTATTACTTTAAATTCAAAATGCCTTGAAAGTACTGGGATTCAATTTGCAAATGTAACCAAGAATAAAACACGTGCCGTGGATTACATGTCACTTCTTGGGATGTTTTGACATAACACATTTTAGAAAATACTTTCCTGTGACAGAAATGATTAAAATAAATTGCAGTTATCTAGGACTTCTAACAGAGCCAGTCCAGTTCTTGGTTAGCTTGTTTTCTGCATCACAGCCAGCACCAGCTGACATGCTCACTTGTGTATCAGTGTGGAGGCCAACTGCTGCTTAAGGCTAAAGTGCTGTTGTGTTCCTTGTGTGAATAATCCTATTAGCAGCAAGGGAATATAGGCTTGGAAAAACTATAAAATGGTCAGAAGTGAGAAAATAACCTGACTTCCTTCTCTTTTCTAAAGATGATCTGCGCACTTATTTTAGACAGACCTCTTTTGTGATGGTACCAACATCTTCAAAGCCTCCGTCTTTTTATCTCCTCTCAGGGGTACCAAAATCACACCAGTTCCTCAATATCTGTTCAGATGGGCACACTTAGAAAAGTAGACAAGCAAATTTATTCAGTAATATGTCCTCTTCGTTTCCAAAATACTGGTACCAAGATAGAAAATACAAGGATACACAGGGAGGTACTTTTCTCTGTGTCTTTCAGGAAAACACACTTACTCAAGAAATTCAGTATATAAGGACCACAGATAATTGTTCCCAAAGAGCAACCACACCCATAATGGAAAATATACACCAGAAATTTAGTATTAGATCTACTTTTGTTAAATATAGTTAAATTAATTGCAGCTTCTCAGTATAGAATTTTAGTATTACATGTTGTATTATTAATTCAAGTAGACAATTTCTACTACAAAGTTATGCTCAAATTTGCTACTCATATTTGTGGGACTTGCATAAATCCAAGAATGGCAGCTTTGGGTTTGCTAACAAAATGTCACAATTAGCTTACCCAGGAGGACAGGTAAGACTGCCTGTGAATAATAACATTCTCAGAGCAGCCTGATATGTTCACTGAATCTAACCACCTGCTCATCCATCTAGGCCAGGCAAATACCAAAACAAAAAAAAAAGATTATTACTTTCTGCAGTACACCTGTTCTTAGCACATGATGAGAGGATTGCAAAGACAGTGAGGGAGCATACATAAACAACCTGTTGCTTCATGCTCTGTGACACATTTGCTGTACCAGAAATGAAACAGAGAGAAGGAATTTGGTTGTTGGGATTATGAAATCCAGAACCTGGCTCTATAACCTGCTGATGATATGACTTCTGTTGTCATTTGGACACGATTATATATTCACTATCTTAATTAATAATTACGGATGTTGCATGACATGGTGTTAACACCCTATCTGAAAATAAAATGAGTACTGACATGTCAAGGACTTGACTGAAAGGTGTTTTGAATTCTCTCTGATTGGTGCTGGATCTCAGTGCTGATCTGTTAATCATTTTAGCTTCATCAGATGAAACAGAAAGATGGACAAAAGCAGGTTCTGCTGCCCACAACATCTGGGTCTGCTACCAGATGCACCAGAGGTAACACAAGGTTAGACATGCACAGAGAGAGCCCAGGTACCACCTAACCAGTACCCACCACTCCTGCTCAAACCCTCCTGCTTTCCATGGATTATTCCCACATTCAGTGGGTGGCAGAAAACAACAGCTGCCCCACTTCTTAGGCTATTGACTAAGACCTGTGGGACTCATGCATCTGAAAGCTTCATGTGAGAAAAGAAAGTGGAGACTGAAGTGCTCACCCCCTAGAGAAAATACACAGCTACCACATCGGAGGGCACAGCAGGATGTGGATGGAGCACATCACCAAATTTTGCCAGAGAGAAAAACCTCTTGAATTTTTATGATGTGTCCAACCCAAGAAATGTGTTCTGTGTATAACATTTCAGAGGCCCCTCGGGTGAGGCAGACACACCCCTGTTTTCTGCATAGGTCACAGAGGAAGTGAGACATGAAGAAGAGGAAAAGGAAGAAGGTTGCCCTGCCCTGGTGAGCAGGTGCTCTTCTCAATCTACGTCATAGCAAGTACTCCAGGAATATTAAGGCTGGAAATTGAGGAGCTTTAAGGCTTAAGGCTTTGGGGCTCTTATGCCTTTATGTACACTTGTGCAGAGAAGAAGCATGTAAGACTTGCAGTTCAAAATAGAGACACAGTTAATGCTGATGTTTGGTAACCAGTTCCCGTCTTCTGCTATGCTCCTTTGGGGAAGGAAAAAAAAAAAAGAGAGAGAAAAAGCAAGCAAAACTCCCACAATTTAACTTTGCTATAAGGCTTGTCTTCCTCCCCTTAGAAACATTAAAATCCAAGTACATCCCAGTAAAACGTTTTCAGGAGATGGTACTCAGTACATAAAAAGCTAAGCAAATAAACTTCAAATATGAAAGTACCAGATCTTAAAGCTTGGAATTTAAAACTGCAAAGTGCACAGAAATAAAACCCTTGTGGACATGCTAAAATGTCTAATTCATTATTATTTCAAAAAAGATTAAAAAATAATTTTGTAACATTAAAGTGCAATCAAGCACTGAAGGAATTATTTAAACTTTCCATAGGAAAAAAGCACACTCTAGAATGCTGCAAGGGTATTGATGGCTATTAAATATTTACTTTTCTCTCTAGCTCACACTAGAAAGAGTAATTTGTATTTGGCAGAAACTGGCTGCAATTACATTAGTCAATCCAAAAGCCCAACTTGCTCATACAAAATGCAAACAAATTAGTTAAAATGGTCTAATTAGCAGACTGTAAAAATGCAAAGCAAGGCTGGCATAAAAATGTGTGCTAGACAAGTATACTTTTACAAAATAAACAGAAAGGCAAATATTAAATAGTCTAATAAATCCTAGCTAAAGGACTATAATGTGAAACCAAATATTTAGGGATTGTATACTTTTAAGAAAAGTTTCTATGGGCTCTTAAATATTTTCTTGCAACCCACATTCCATCATGAATACATGATTAATTCCATAGCTGAAGTTCTGGGATTTCAGCTGAGCCCTGTGGAGCCATGTGAGGGCAGGTTATATATACATTTTGTGTGAGAATATACACAAACACAGCTCCTAGTCAAGTTAATCAGAGTGCAAGGTAGCTTTGGAGCACACGAAGAATATAGGATATGGCCTATGGAAGGAAGGTCAAGTAATTTCTTTACATGTAGTGTATTTGTTTTTGTTTCCACAATTAAGATAAACAGTTGGAAGCATACGGAAATGTGGAAACAGCTTAGATAAAAGATAAAACACATTTGCTCTTACGTGAAGCATAAACTGTGGGTGCTGTCCAAAAGGACTTAGCCCACTGGCTGAAAAGAATCACTACAAAACCTGTATTACTGTGGAAACTGGTATGTTAGACCAGAAAGGGCTTCAGCATCTTTTGCTTCATAACATTGCTGCAATCTTTAGTCTGTGGGGTTTTAACATTCTAGTTTCTACACTATAGATATAACAGTCCCTTATGGTTTGTAACCTATCACATAAAATAAGCTGTTGTGAGGTGATGATGTGAATTTGTCTCATCTCACCACACATTTCTCTGTCCTTCATAATGGAAGCCACATTCTTTCTTCTTGCCACCTGACAGATTGCAGACGACGGGTAGGTTTGGCAAAATAGCTACAGACACATTGAAGAAAGAGTAACCATGAACCTCCAACAAAAATGAATTGTTATTCGGCACAAAGAACCTGTGTGCAAAAGCAGTGCAACAGCAGAAGTGTTCTGCCTACCCTGAAGAGGCGGTCACCCAACAGAAAACAACCCTTGGCAAAAGCAGAGCAGTGGCCACCAGGTGTGGCCATCACAGCCATTAGCACTTACAGCACACAAGAGCTGATGCAGTTATTTCACTGAAATGGTTGATTGTGGCACATTCACTCCCCCATGCTCTCCTCAGATTGCCTCTCTGTGCCAAAGAGGTTCAGTCCATCACTCTTTCTCACGAAGGGTATTTATTTGGTGGGAAGGATATCTCACTCTGTCTCTGCTAGATTCAGTGCCACTGGAGGAGTAAGGTATTTGTGAGCGTAAGAGCAGAGTCCAGTAGACATGGACTGTTACTTGACTTAGTGGTTGACAAATGGCTTTGAGAAAGGTATAGGTAACAAGCTACATCACAGAAATGATCTTTTCCACTTTCTTACCCATCGCCAGATATTCCCATCTCAAAATTTTCTCTATGCTCAGAATCTTGAATTCCATGGAGCTCCCTGGTGGTGACTGGATAAAACAAGGATGTTGAATATTTGAGGAAGAAAAGGAAATGCTGGCATCAAAAGGGGCAGTTAAGAGAATCAAAGCTTGAGGTATGAGGAAAGGGAACTGGGGGAGTTTAGCCTGGAGAAAAGGAGGCACAGGGGGGAATTTTATCACTCTTTACAACTGCCTGAAAGGAGGCTGTGGCCATGTGGGGATCAGTCCCTTTTCCCAAGTAATAAATGATAGGTCAAGAGGAAATGTTGCACCAGGGGAGGTTTAGATTGGATATTAGGAAAAATTTCCTCATGGAAAGGGTTGTCAAGCAGTGGAACAGGCTGTCTCAAGGAAGTGGTTGAGTCACCATTCCTGGAGGTATTTACTTGACTTTAGATGTGGCACTTGGTGACATGGTTTAATGGTGGACTAGGCAGTGCTGGGTCAATGGTTGGACTTGATGATCTTAAAGGTCTTTTCCAACGTAAATGATTCTGTGATTCTATTACTCCATGAGTGTCTGGGTAATAAAATAATAATCAATATATTCTATTTCAATAAAGACAATGCATGTAGGAAAAACAAACACATCTACATGGCTGTGATCACTAAATTAACAATTTCATCTCAGGAAAGACATCTTGGAGAGCCTGATAAATATGTCAGCCCTGTGTTCAACAGCAGCAAACCCAATTAAGAACATTAAGAAAATACTGGAGAACAGATCAGAAACTATTCTGCTCATATATAGACTGTGGTGTACAGTCACATCATCCCAAAAACAATATGGATAAACCCAGAAAAATGCACTGAAAGACAGAGAGAATGGTCAGCTGCATTGATTACATTCTGAATGAGGATGTCTTAAAGAGTATAAGGAGTCTGTGAGGACAAGAAGTGACTGAGAGTTAACTTAGAATATAATTTCTTCAGGAGACACAGAGACGGTAAATATGAAATACTATTGACAATTTATCACAATGCAGGAACAAGTTATTGGGGAACAAAGCAAATGAAAGAGAACCTTTTTCTTTCACAGATTAGGTAGCTGAAGTGTGAGACTTGTTCATGTCCACAAGTTGTTGCAAATCCTTAAAGATAAGTAAACCTAGTAAAGACAGTAAATTCATAGAAGGCAAATCCTGAAACGCCTATTGAATGCAAAATCGGTGTCTATAATAGTAACAAGTGGTGAACCACCATGTAGTTACTTTAGTTTTCTGGAGGCAGAATATTGGGAAAAGTTATTTTATTGTTGTTTTATTCCAATATGAATTATATTTTTGATAATCTGTGAGATATAAACTAGAAGTGCTTTTATTTTTGTGGGGAATACAGAGTAGCTTTAAGGGATCTGAACTAAGCAGGATGCTGCAGGGTAAAAAGCTCGATTAATTTTGTTCCTGAAGTGAAGGCAGCTTCTTTAACTTGGCTCTGAGGTAGCTCAGGGAACTTGCTGTACCTGTCTCACATCACTTCATGTCCTAGTTTTGCCAATCTTTAGCTGATTTCATTAATATTCTGCTACTGAGGAAAAAAATTGGTCTAAAATTATACACAAATATACAGGTAATAAACTCTGCTTCCCCAATTCTAAAACACATCAGTTTTTCCTTTGTTACTGTGAACCAAGCAGATCTAGAATTTGTGAGGTGAACATAATTTATTCCAGACTTGTGTTGCATTAGTTTATGTTCTTGAGTCTTTCCAGATGTACAGAGAGCTGTCTGCTGACAGGAGCTTTTGCACATACTCCATCTAAATCAACACTCCAAATGCAACATTGAAGGTGCAGTGAGTTTGTGTGGATTTGTAGCACTCCCTGGAGGACTCTGTGTCTAAAACAAATAAACATTTCACAGTTCTCAGTAAGTGAAAATTTTCATCATTTTTGATGCATGCAGTATTGACCGGGGTTCTCATTTTAATTTCAGTATTATTCCACAGCTAATAAGTAATTGGAAAATAACTTCTTGCAAGTGAATGATAAAAGTGAAATTAAATCTTTCTATACTTAGCTGCTGCTTTTTTTTTAATTAGCAACAAAGCAGCGAACCAGAATATTCATTGATAAGCAAAACATTTTTCATGCTAATTGAGAACTACCACAAGATACTGATATTTTATCATCAGAACAAGTAAAAAGAAGACAACTAATTTTTTTTTTTATTACTTGACATGTGTTTAGGTTTTGTATACCTGAGTGTTACAGGTCCAGTTGTGCAAAGTTAATTCTACACAACATTCATTGTTACAAGCTGTAAACTTATGTGGAGATGACAATTTCTAATGATTAATCTGAAATCATTAATACAAAGGAATGACTGAATATGTGGACAAGATCTCAAATTTATTCCTTAAGCAGCAAGATGCTGTTTCTAGAATGAAGTGACTATAAAATGTCTCTGAAAGGCTGGTCAGAATCCATCACTGCAGATACAGAAGTGCAAAGATATTGATGATGGGTGTGGCCATCAGAGGTCTATGAATAATAAATAATCTAGATAAATAACATTAGTTAGAGTTATGCAAAAAAACATCAAATCAGTCAAGGCCTCCTGCTCATGCATAAATACAAAACCAGCACTTCTTCATGTTTTTTCTTTGTTTGTGTTCTTTTGGGTGGTTTTTAGCTGGTTGGGTGGTTTCACTTAAATAGGTGTCAGCAGACACGGATTTAATCAACCAAAACTGTTAAAGTTCGAAAATATCTGGAGAAAAGCCACAAAGTGTCTCTAAGCCTCCATCACAGTCTTGATACCCCCAGTCCCTTGGGGCCAGCAGGTTGCACCTTGCATAGGTGCACTGCCATGCAGATTGCATCAATGCAGCTCTGCAGCTGGCACAAAGCAACAGCAGAGCCCAGACAAAGATCATGTGTGACTACTAATGTAAAGGGCTGGAAGTAAAGGAGGTTCAAGAGCAAAAGTCTCTATTTTTATTAAGTTCATTTAAGTATTAAATTATTATAAAGTATTAAAGTATTATTTTAAGTAATATTTATTATTAAGTTTGGTTTTTTTGCTCATGGGTATTCAGATGTTTATTTTTTATCAAATGAAATGCATGGATAAAAGCCATTTTTAAATATTGCTCTGTGATGCATTAGGAAGGAGAAGACAGGTATAATGTGCATTTTTTTGTATGTGTGATGGTCTACATAAGCAGAATTTAATATGAAAAGAGGAAATATAGGGATTACATGTCAAATGCTTGCATTATCATGTTCTGCATAGCATGGTTCTGTGCTAACAGACTAATTGTGAAATGGTTATTTCAGTATATGGATAAGTGAAATGCACTCATTTAATAATTCTTTATTTCCAGGAATTTCTGTAATATAAACCACTAAAATTGGCTATCCAGTTTCTATTTAAATATGGTGCTATTCTTTTACATCTTGAGGTTTTTTACATCGCCACAAATATCAGTATGTGTACACTATGATCCAAACACAAATAGTTTAACACAGAAGCAATGGCATTGGGTCCCCTACTCTACAAACAGCATTTTACACTCTGATGCAGAGAGGTTTTAGAGAACACAGACTGGCCAAAGGGAGGCAAATATTTAATGTGAGGCATGGCTTTCCCTTTTCTTGTCTGTAATCTAAAACATTAGGCAATAGCCAATTGAATAATGTGCAGGATTTGCTAATGCATTTTTCACACCAGCTAAACAAGCACTTTTGGAGTACCAATTCATTTGCTGATAAATTTACTGTTATTTTTTAACAATGCTTACAGGTGTGCAAAAGGTCACCAGCAACAGTTTTCTGCCTACATCCAAGTGCCTTTTAGGTGAACAAAAGTCCCTAGAGCAGCCTGTATTCCCTGTGGGCAATGACTGGTATGTCCTGCTCGGGTTGGAAAGTTGGATGTTTTTTATAATTAAGGAACAAGGTATTCCTTGTCTTCTGCTGCATGGCATGGAAAGGGATAAACGATGCTTTTGGCACCATGGAAATGGTGCAGTGGCATCAGGATTTCCTGAGACCACAGGGCTTTCCCTGAGGTAGGTGGGACATTGCCTGTGTACTCCAATAGTGTTGGCATGGCACGTTCCAGTGGAAGTGACTGTCACCAGGGCAACAATGACCCACTCCTTGGTTTAAGCCAAGATACTCAAAAATACAGAGCTCACCAACCAACCAGCCACACAGCACCTCCCCCTGCTCAAAGCTTGCACTGGAAATGGGAACAATCAGTAGGGAGTTTGAGTGAGTCCTGAACAAAACAATGTAGTTGCTGTAGGGAAAATACAGTATTGGATGGGATATTGCCCTGGATAGGATGCCTGAGGAAGCTGTTTATCTCAGGATGCCAACTACAGCTTCTCCTTCCAGCTTGCCACTGGGGAGAGTTTTCTCTCTGTACCCCTCCTTCCCCCTACTTCTTTTTTCTTTTTTTATTTCTTTGTCATTTTTGATATGTTCCATCAATTGTGGAGCCTGCTAATAAATTCTCATTCACATGAATTTGTCTTGACATCCTTTCTGCAACACACTGATTCAATCATGCCTACTCTCTCAGCAACTTACCAAAATTAAACAACACTTCTTGGCCAGAAATTGAAAGAAAATATTAAGATTTTGAGCCAGCAGATGACATCCATTTGTATATAGAAACACTTGAATGAAAGACAGTAGGCAGCAAGATGTCACCTGTCTGGCACAATGGGTCTGAACCAAGTGCTCAGGTTGGACATGGAAGTAAGAAAGTCTCTGCCAAAGCTAGGGGCAATTCAGGGTGTGGTTCAAGCACCCAAAAGGTCGTACTCCCATCAGCATCCATGCTTTTCAACCTAGCCCTACAAACTTTGCCACTCTTGTTGCCAGCAGCTCTGCTGCTATTGCAGAACTTCTCAAGGCTTACACCACCAGGGTAGCCTTCAGCAAGGAAAGCAACAAATGTGCCCAAGTTGTTTTCTTTACTGAATACAATTTTCGTAATTGTGGATATAATTATCCAATGACTTCCCAAAAGATTAACCCTGTTGCATGACTAACAGCTTGCCACTGTGCACAGCACATTCTAAAAGCTGAAGAGACATGTTCTACCATGTAGTTGCAGGTCTGGGATATCAAGAAATACTTTACATCACCACAAATAACAGTTGGAAGTCTGGAGCCTGATTCAAACCATTCAAGGGCTTTTATCACAAACTCCAAGAGGGACAAAGTCCTGTCATTGACTCACTTTATGTCATGTCTTAGAAGTTGCAAAAAATTTACGTGCAATTCCTACTATTCTATACAGACTTTAAAATACAGAATTAATCATGTTTTTTTTCTTAGATATAGTAGTGACTTTTACGCAAAAATGACACACAAGAATTGTTGTTTCATGATATTTGAAAACATATAGCTCTGGGATTTTAAGCCTTTTTCTTTGGAACTGGATATGGCTGTTCAGTGGCTGAGGATGGCAAGTAAATCAGGAGCTCTGAGACCTAACAAAAATTTATCCTAAAAGCTACTAAAGTTACTAGATGCTTGGACAGGACATATCCCCTCTGAAGTCAACGAATTATGCAAGCATCCATCACTGGAGACTGAGAGATTCTGTTCTCCAGCTCTTCCCTTCTGTCCCTGTGAAAGCTGATGGGAGGAAGCAGGGTGTTACAAATGTTCAGTCAGTGACTGAAAAGGAAAGTGTCAGTCTCCACTATCTATATAGTATTCAAGTTAGCTCACTAGTTTGGGAGGCAAAAAACACAAAGTGAAATATATAATGAAAGTGTGAAACACACAAAAAAAAATTGTTGGCATCAATTTGTTAGAGTGTGCTGCTCACCTGACTACATTCAGAGTTGCAGAAGGTTAAATCCCATGGCACAGTGCTTTTGCAGAACACTTCCTTTATAGCAGATTTCACACTTGGCTACCTTATTTCCATTGGCAGAATTCCTGCTTGCCCATAACAAGCCACTCCAGTCATATCAACAAGACCTGAGCCTATATTTAACAGTGAAAGGGTGTTTTTGCAACTTTGTTCTCCCATAGGAAGTCATGGTGGTACTTTGGCTGGTGATTTCTCTGTTACAATTTCCACTTCACTTCCACTTCTTGATACATTCCAGGAACCTCCTGCAAAGAACATCAACCCCCAGCATTTCTTACGGAATCAAAATTTTCTGTTGTGTTGTGAAAATAGATGCTAGAGAGATTTGCTTCTGCGTAGAGCCCCCATTTTAGTTTCTTTACTTATCTCTTTCCAGTTTTAATGCCTCTGTGTGCCAATAAGGCTTTAAGTCTCCAAAGCTCTTGGTCATCGTTCCAGGACTGTCTTTGCTGTCTTTAAATTAAGACAGCTAAGACAATTTTCATGTAACTCCCCACAGGGACTTCTCTATACAAGACTCAGTCCAAGTTCCAACCCCAAATTATGAATGTGTTCATAGTGCACACTTACAGAATCAAAGCTACATATTTCAGCCACAAACAGGGAGCAAAGTTGTAATGTGATTATGCACCCTAAAATATTTATTCAGGGACCTGCAAGGTCTTTTTGAGAATCTTACTGTTGTGTTTCATTTCAGAAGAAATCTAGTGTTCTGGATTTGGAACTGGAAGTAAATACCGGAAGACTTAGCCTTTTTTTTTTTTACCAAGTATTTTCTGCCTTAAATTGCAGATCCTCAACAGTTACTCTTAAAGAAATCTTGGAAGCTGAAGGGGAACTTTCTGCTTTTCAGCAATGTCAAAAGAAAAGTTTGTATATACATGTAAAAAAGAAGTTAACGGCAGGGAATGTTGTATCATCTATGTCAAGCTGGACCATTGAAGCCCTTGTTTCACCACTACAGTTTATTACTTATTTCAGAGGGGAGTCCTTTCTCATTTATTCCAGCATACTCAGATTCCAGATATCCATATCTCAGATTTGAGCTATACTCACTAGTTTTCTATTAAACTGAAAAAAAATATGGCCTCTGCCCACAGGAATTGCTTCAACATAACACTGGAACTTAAGCACAGGACCCTGATTGTAATCAGGGAAGTTACATCAGGTGAACTAGAAACAACACAGTAAGAAATTCCTGGCTGCTGGAAAGTTTACTGGACACCCTCTCTGTTACTTTTTTTACTGCACCTTAGTGAAACTTAGGAATTAATGAAGTAAGAATGACACAAAAGTCTTCTACTTGCAATTTATGTGCATCAGTTTTCAGTGGAAAGGAAATAATGGAGTGAAGTTCAGGGTTTCTAACAGTCCTGGTCCTCTGCTTTTCTGCATGTCCTACCTGTGAGAATATGGAGGTGCAGCCCACCTCCTTTAGAATGGCCCCAGACAGGGGCAGACAGACTGGACCTCAGCAAAGGGGGTTTCATACACGAGCTGTTAGCTGCAAAGCAAATTTTTATTACACTCTTTGTTTCTCTAAGCCCTTCTTTCATGCATAGAGTGGTCAATTAAAAAATCCCACCAAAACAAAAAATCTCAGTTTTCCCAGTGTCTCTATGGTCAACATAAATACATTTTAAGTAAAAGCTTCTTTTATCACCTCAGGTAGCTTGCTTACATATAATAGGCACTGCTGAGTAGTACATCTGGTTAATGATTATCTTTTACATATTGATATTAGTACCTGAAGTGGGAACAGCTCATTTCCTGATTATGATTACCATTCTGAAATCTTATGCACAAGGGAAAAAAAACCAATTCTATAAATTAAACAAGAAGTTCTGAGAACTTATATCCCCCAGTTCACATGCAGATACTAATGCATCTCATTTACTTTGTTGCTATTCCCTTGAGTTATCTGTGTCATGCAGACCAGTCTTGCATGTCATGTTAACTATCCACTGAAAAAGGCTAGAAGTGTGCTTGTAACAGTGCCCTAAGCAAGCATACAAGGTAGGTAGAAGAACATAAAAAATTCATCACTGTTACATTTCAAGTTGCTGGGATATTTTCATTCCAATAGGACAGAACCCATGTTAGCTAAAGATGGAGCTATAATTAAACTGATATGACATTCACAATTGCCTCGAAACCCGCTGTAGTTGTCATATGTTTCTTTTCCCCATCCTTAAAGTATATGGAAATCAATTATCTCAACAAACCAGCTGTAAGGACTGTATGCCAACCACTTACACTTGAAGTGAATAAATTATTTGAAATTCATTATTGATGTGAACAACTCTCCAAGATTTAAAGCACCAGTCCATTTTCTGTGCTGAGATTCACATGGAATTTTAACAACTTCAGCACTATCCTCCGTCATAAATTCGTACAGCAAACTGTTATGCAAATAGCTAGAGTTCAGGGATTGGCGAGCCGTGCACAGAAAATTATGCTTCAGATGACAAAGTGTCCGTGAGTTAATGGTTCTTTACATTTAGTGACAAATTTGTTCCTGATTTACCCCAGAGTGACAGACACAGGGTAAAAGGGGGACATCGGAGACTGAAAATACCATTTGTGTGTCAAGGATGTTAGCAACCTGGAGTGGTGATAGGCACTGGTGTCTACAGGATATGAAATTGAGTTGATGTGATGTCATTTTGGCTCTACTGTAACCTGGTTATCTCTTGCCAAGACTTCATGTATGATTAGTCAGCTCGGAGAGGACAGCAAGCCTTATCAGGCACACTTCCTGACATTCCTGTCAACTTAAGAAATGTGGTTAAGGAATTTAAGATGAGGTGTCACATCTTCATATCAAATCCCATTGAGTCACCACCTACAAGTTTGAAGACTCCTTCTAAAAATATTAATGAAAAGGAAAAAGGAAGTTTGGGCTGGATTTGACCTTGTAGTGCACCTTGCATGTTACATCCCTCTAAGTTAGTGTCTCTATTAAGCATACATTTTCTTTGTATACACAGAAAAGAATTTCTATGCAGGCTGTGGAGAAGTAATATTAATACTAATGTAAAAGCATGTTCTGAGTTAGCTGACTTCTAGTCTGTAGAATAAGGCAACTTTTTGTGTGCCTGAGCAATTTTAAAAGAAGCTCCTTCTGTAAAAAGCCTGTCATCCCATATATTTAACAAGAACTGTATTTGGAAAGGTTAATAGACAGATGAAATTATTAAGCATAACAATATATTTTTCATCTCTTCAAACAAAAATTTTGTACAATGTAATACTCACACTGTATACACACTTTCAAGTTTCTTTTCAAAAGCAAGTTAGCAGCATGCTATTTTCATGCCATTACATCTGTCCAGCTGCACAATATTTAGTAATAAAGGCAGTTGCATTCACTTCCTTGCAGTGGGGCTCAAAGTTAAAATTCATTGCTAAGTCAAAAAGTTTCCTGATATTCTGCAGACCAAAAAAAGGCATAAACATGGCACAGTAAAGGGTCTGTCTACAGACCACCATCTGGAAGACCAAACATACACAAGTACCCAGTTTTTCAGCCATTGCCAAGGAATTCTTCCAAGAATTCCAGGGCCTGGTAAGGTCCAAAGAGTCTCCTCAGGCAGCACACAACCGCTTCACAACCATTGAAGAGAAGCTTACAGTCCCAAATCCTGACACATAAGTTACACATTCATTTAGTAAGAGCTTTTCTGTTTGATCATTATAATATATCTGCAGTGAGTAAGCAGCCCAGGGAAAACTGACCCTACATGGCACACACAGTCATGTCTTCTTCATTTAGAGATGACCCTTGTGCTTGCAGTGCAGGACCAGAACACATGTAGACTGTGTAAGCGCACCTGAGAACAGATACAGAAGGCTGTAACTGGCTGCAAGAGCCCTGTTAAAAGGGACATAAAGCTATAATTACACTATAAATTTTGTTTTTCAATGAGGAGAGCAGCAATAGCTTTTTTTTTGCACATTGCCTTATTTATTTGGCTGATTTCACCTTACACCAAAAAAAAACTCTATTTGGCTGAATAGTCCTACAAAAGCTTTTTTGCTTTTCCAAAATCAGTTTGCAACATTTAAGAATATGTACCCTAAAATCTTGCTTCCAAATTTAAATGAACTGCTTAATAAAACACAAACAGGAAGAACCAGTGGAAACACTTTGAATAAGGCAAATGACTTAGACCTTTAACTCTGTCACTTTTGTCATGACATCAAAATGTTGAAACAAGAGCATCTGTGACCTGCAGGTTCAGCAAGCTAAGCCCATGAGTCTCAGAAATCTCTGCTTGCCTTGAACAACTGTACAGCAGCCAGAACAGTTTCTCTTCAAGAAACAAATGGTAAGTCTCTTTGTGCACAAGGATAGGCAACCTGCCCTTTACCAAACTTTCATGACTATTTCAGAGTAGACAAAGACAAACACAAAAGAAGAAGTTTAACACCTCAAATATCCTGAGCTGAGTTATAGAAACATTTGGTAATTCAGAGAGAAAACATTCACTGCTAGTATACAGCCTTCAGCCTGAATTGACTATAGAGATTATGAATAATCTTCTGAAAGTCTTCTCCTGGGGAACAATAATTTAATTGTATAGATCTCAGTCCATATGCAAGCACGAGAAGATAGCAATCAATATATCTTTAGACTAGAACATAATATCCAACTTCTTCAATCAAAATACGTCCAAGAATACCACTGGATCTGTCCTGCTTGAACCTGACAGCTGGGTGGATTTTAGTTGAAACATTCTGATTTTTCTGGGGATAGACATCAACTTTTTTAGATGCTGGATATTTTTGTTAACATTATCCTTAAAAGTGATACTCAACTTCTACCTGCCTCTACAGTTGTCACCTAAAAAACAAATATTTTCACCAGAAAAATGGGTAAGAACAAGGCCACTGGCAATGCCTCCCAGTCCCAGACCCGGACCAAAACTGAGAAATAAGAATTTCCACACTTCTCTTACCAGCAGGACTCTAAACATGCTTATACCACCTGTCAAGGTACACTGTTCCACACATGTCTCAAAACCAGCCACCAGTCTAATATAACCCACTGGTATGAACACAAATGGCCAAACTATATATGTGCTGTGTGGGCATAACTCCCTGCCTTCATATCTAATTAAGTAATTAAATCAGTAGATGCTTGGCTGGTAAATGATGATGCCCTCTCTGAGAATTGTCCCAAAGAGGAAGAAAGAAAGAAAGAAAGAAAGAAAGAAAGAAAGAAAGAAAGAAAGAAAGAAAGAAAGAAAAGAAAGAAAGAAAGAAAGAAAGAAAGAAAGAAAGAAAGAAAAGAAAGAAAGAAAGAAAGAAAGAAAAGAAGGAAAGAAAGAAAGAAAAAGAAAGAAAGAAAGAAAGAAAGAAAGAAAGAAAGAAAGAAAGAAAAGAAAGAAAGAAAGAAAGAAAGAAAGAAAGAAAGAAAAAGAAAGAAAGAAAGAAAGAAAGAAAAAGAAAGAAAGAAAGAAAGAAAGAAAAAGAAAGAAAGAAAGAAAGAAAGAAAGAAAGAAAGAAAGAAAGAAAGAAAGAAAGAAAGAAAGAAAGAAAGAAAGACTGTTGAAAGAGGCAGAAGTCTCTCCTGTAGATGTTTCCATGATAGAAGCAAGCAAAAATCTTATTACAGGACAGTGATTAAGACATGGAAGGTGTGAGATGAAAGTTCATTGTAGTGGAACTTCAGTACAGGTTAAGATTTAATTTACCTGAATGTTAGTGCCTACACCTTAGGAATTTGGACTGTGCATTGCTCAGACTGCCTCCATAGACAAGCAAGAGAGATAGGCAACCCCAAAGGGCAAAACATCTCCCTGAATGAGAGTTTTCCTAGACCAGTGGAAGGATTTCCTCCCACGGGTTGATCATTTGTCTCCTTTGACCACGAAGCATGTTGCAAGGTGTCAGAACAAGCTATTACCCTATATTTCAAGGGCAATATTTGTAGATGAACATCTGGCTTGGGCTTATCTCTTATTCTTAAAGTAGGAACACTCATTAGAATAGAAATGATACTTCTTTATATTAGCATTTTTAAAAGTACATTGGTGGGATAAAGTAGCTGACAATCAGTGCATAATGCAAGGCCAGTCCGTGGCACTTAGCTTTGCAGGAGACAATATTGGGAGCTTATATTGACTCCAGTCTTACTCTTACTGAGGTCACTGGAAGTTTTACTCCAGATGCCAAGGAAAAGAAGCTCAGGCCCAGTTAAGAGCAGCCATTAAATCCTTGCCAATGTCTCCAGGGAAGAGACAATTGCCTTCTAACCTTGCTCTTTTTATAAAATTTATCTGCCTTTATCACTGGACATTTTGATTTCTATTTCAATCCCCCCCAGATTTTTCTGAAATAGCTTCCTCTTCTACCATTAGCCACAGTGATTGCCTATGCACTTTACTATGTCTTCAGACAGTACTGAAGTTCCAATAAACAAACAAACTATCAAACAAACAAGACAAGAGAAGAGAAATAACAAATAAATGAGTAAGACATACTGGCTTTATCTGTAACTGCAGTAAGTCAACAGACCTTAGTTGTAGTCAATGGGAAGTGTCAGGATAGAACAGAGTCCATGCTCCAACTGCTCTTTTGCTGATGGTCAGGGACAAAGAAAATAATTTGACTTTCTTTCCAACATACTTGTTCTTCACAGTAATGAGTCAAATATGAATGTTCACACTGCATTTCACTGAGGTGAGATTAGAAGAAGATGCCAGGAAAGTGGACCTTCTACATGAGACAAATGAGAAAAACAAGCAAGTCAGAGGAAAAATGGGAACAAATGGAAAATGCATGGGGATAGGGAGGGAGCAATTGAAATTGAATGCTAAAATATGTACAGAGCATCTGTTTGGGTAGGGATACATATCGGAATATGAATTTCTAAATATGCAGCTTTTGCCTTACCAGAATTATTTTAATTGCCAATTTTCCCTTTTGAAAATGGGTGGGAGTGCCACACATCTTTACCTGAGAAGAAAAATAAGTTATTATACATTTTATAGTCATAAGCTGCCCTGCAAATCCCTGTAATTAAATGGAGGGCTTGCTTTGTAGATTCCAAAAGATCTGCCAATCTAGCTCCTGCACTTTTCTCTGGCAAAGGTTAGCCAGAGTTCTGGCAAAAGGACATTTGTTTTTCCACAAATGGGAAAAGAAAGAACCTCAGGGTTCTGGCCAGATCTTATTATGCTGTTATTCATTCCCAACTCCTGATTTCCTTGAACAAGGTCTTTCAAGGATGTTTCCACCCAACCTATCCCCTCTGGGAATGTCGTCGTCATGTGTGTGTCCTGTAAAACACACTAGTTTTTCCTAAACACAGTCTGGTTCTGCTATTTTGCTGGGCCTTTGACAATGTGTCATCTCTGAAATGTCATTGCATTAACCTTTTGCTATGTTTGGGGTGCCAGTGTCAACAGCAGGCGCCTCTGGAAGGATGTGCATTTGATTGGCAAAGACAGGATGATTGACACTGGGTTAGTCTTCTGTCAAAGCTCAAGTGTATCATTGTGTGGCAGAGCTGTTCTGCTCAGTGCCACCTGTCCCCAGCCCCTGCCATGTTGGTGCATTTCAGCCCACTGTCAGGACAGCTAACAACTGGTGTTGGTGCTGTACGAGCAAAAAAAAAGCAAACCTACTGGTGATCAGGGACAGAAGAGTCTCTACTTAGGCCAGCAAAAAAAAAAAAAAAAATTCTATCTGTCCCCCTGGCTATCTGTATATTTACACACATGCACACCCTCAGCTGGTTGATTCTTCAGTACAAAAATGTAAGCTTTGGATAATTAATATGTAAGGCCTGATTCTTCAGTTGTTATATTTTTTTATCTAGGAAGTAAATGTGAGTTTTCCTACATGATGGTGCTAAAGATTAAGCCCAATTATCAGCAGCTCTGACTTGGATACCTGCAAAGTTTTAACATGTTCTAGCTTGTCAGTCTTACACTTAACTTTCTGCTTTAAAACTGAAGATATGGCTGAGAGTAATTAAGAAAATATTCAAAGAGGAGGATAATTATTCAAGTAATTTGTCTTTTAAAATTAGCAATATGCTCTTATCTATTGGCCTAAAAACCTATGTGAAATTTTTGTACTATTCAGAGAAGTCATTCTATCACAGTCATAAGTGAGCGGGTTCATTTGCATTCACTGATCATCTCATTATATTTTGCCTATAGTCCTTCCTGTAATTTCTGTTATGCTATTCTTCTCTTTTAACACCTCGGGCAGAATGCCACAGTTTTACAAAGGTGGTGCTTCTGCTCTGCATCTGACAGCCAGTGGAACAGTGTTTCATTTCTGAATATGTGAACTAATGATTAAAAACTTCGGGCTCCTGATTTTGTGTTTTGCATACATTGTCTTCAGCAATGTATATTTAGAAGTTGCAAGGCTTTAGAAACATTTCAGCTTTAGGTTTGAATATGTGTGTCTGTTTTCAACAAGAAGGTTCTTTCTAACACTGGCTTTGTTTTGTTCTTTCCTTCAGGAAAAGAAACTTCTTATGGAAACAAATTGATTTTTGGACAAAATGTCAGCAATCCTTACTCAAGATAGCAGTGAAGGCAACAATGAAATATATCCATTTATGTAAAACACACTTGTGTAAAACATTTGCTATCTTCTAAATCAGGAAAGTTCTATTGATTTGTAAAGGATGTTAGGCTTTCCCTATCCCAGGGACTGACTTCCACAGATGGAAGTTTTTACTCTGTTACAGAATGAAACTGATGGCTATAACTATGGTTAATCTGCAATGAGGAGTGCACTTCTGGCTTTGTACTATTCTTTATTCTTTCTTCCTTTCTACCTCTGGATATCTTCTGCTCATGTTGTCTCCCACCACTTCTCAGTCATATTTGTTGTCTCCTTCACTTCCCCAGTTTTCTGCTGACTTTCCACTGCATGCTTCCTATCCATAGACCCATTCTTACTGCATGACAAAACTTTGAGTATTAAACTTCTCCATCAACTTTTGCTTTAACTCATCCCTGCTGATCCAATACTGAGAGTTTATGACTTCCTTAATCTCACAGAACTGCTCTCAAAAAACTTTGCTGAGCTTTTACCATCATGACCTTCATGTATCCTTGGAGAGCTTCAGACATCCTTCCCACCACAAAGTCATATTTCTCTTTGTTTTCATAGTTCTTTCCTTATGTCTCTTTTTAGCACAATCTTTTTCCTTCAGCCAAATGTGTAACAAGCCTCACTTAAGAGGCAATAGCTCAGAAATTTATCTATGCTAGGTACCATCCTACCTTATCTCCATTCACATAACCCTGTATCTTATCCTATCCCGAACAAAAAACCAAGCCCGTCATATTTCCTTAAACATTTTTGATATCTTTCACACTACCTGTGCCACTATTTTCTCTGACACCGAGACTTATAACTGAGGACAGTCTTTGACTTACTCTCCAACCACACATACAGCCTTCATTACACTTCTGCCATATTTGTCTCCAGATCATATATAAAATCTCTCTATTTCTGACAACATCTCACCTCTGAGGGAGCTGGGCCTGTTCAGTCTCAAGTAGAGATGGCTCAGAGGGGACCTGATCAAAGACTATCAGTATCTGAAGCAGGGGTGTCAAGGGGAGACAGGCTCTTCTCAGCGATGCCAAGCAATAGGACAAGAGCCAATGGGCAGAAACGGATGCACAGGAAGTTCCACCTGAATATGAGGAGAAATTTATTTACTGTGTGAGTTACTGGACACTGGAACAGATTGTCCAGAGAGGCTGTGGAGTCTGTCTCACTGAAGGTATTCAAGAACTGTCTGGATGCAATCCTGTGCAATGTGCTCTCAGATGACCCTGCTTGAGCAGGGAGGCTGGGCTGGATGACCCCACTGCTGGTTCCTTTCAGCCTTAATCATTTGGTGATTCTGTGATCAAAAACTCTGCTTTGACACCCACTGCACCCACTCTCCACCTCTTTGGTTCCCCTGACATTCAGATCCCTGCTTCTGTAAACAAAGCCAATTCCACACTTTGGAGTCTTTGTCATAAATCTCTTCACCAAAGTCCTCCTCCCCCATATCAAATTCCAGTTGTTCCAGAGCCCAACCTTAATCCTCCATCCTAAGGTTTTTGTGTTGCCCACACTGTACCCTATTGACTGCCCACTGCTATTGTCTCCTCTGTTTTTAATATTGCCTCTGAGCAGGCAGTGGCTGCCTGAAATGCTGTTGAGAGTTATTACCGACTTCTACTTTGAGCACAAAAGCAGATAATGATTTGTGGCATGGTTATTTGATACATAGGAATAGTCTATTTACATCCTGATAGATGGCTAATTGGTTTCATACTTACTGGTAATAGTTCTGCTTTGTCTTTTCACATCTCTTTCTCCATTTCACCTTATCAAAGTATCTCTGATTTGTGACAGGGACTCTGGAGACCTGTAACTTCAAAGAGTATTTTGTAAATTTGATGCAACTTTATAATACTGTATTATTTGGTAATAAAACCGTAAGTATGAGTGATATTTTTTCATGCACTTAGTATCTACATTTTTCACCCTTTCCCAAAATTCTCCCATAGTATTTTGCCTTAAATAACTACCTCCCTGTTTAAAATATTTATTTTAAAAACCCACTGTGAACGGATTAAAAATGCTTGTGGTTCTATTTATTATAGCTATATACTATAGCGTAATTATTACAGGAATTATTATTCTGATTTGTGTGTAGTACATATAATAGCATAAATACAGATTTGGTCAAAGTTTTTCCATGCAGAGAGCACAGCTCATTAAAAAGCTTATAGAAAGTCTTTTCACTTTTCATTTAATAAAATTTAACAAACACTGGAGAGAAACTATAATTCACTGTACTGTTCAAAGCAACTGCATTGTGTTTAATTCTCATTTAATGCTATTTAGAGATATTGATTGAGCATGGCCTTACTCTTTAACAGGGGCATCTCTGAAGACAACTCTTGCTCGATATGTTGAACCTGCAGTTTTGACATGGAACAGGTTTGGTGATGGTTGCCCCACCAGTTTAAGTCATTTGGAAGGAGTCAGAGTGAGCAATGAAGTAGGTAGTGGGAAGGACAATCTCTAGGTCTAACAGTTTATCACTGCTAGATAATTTCCCAGCATTCAAACAGTCTGTCACATCCCAGCAAAGAAGTGACTTGCTTTTACAAGGCCATCCATAAGAGTGTATTGCTGTGCCGATGGTGAAATACACACACAGACGATTAAGGACTGATAACTATGAATAGGGGAAGATATCATCTGTTGAGGCACTAGTAATGATGAGCTCAGTGATAATCTCACAGACTCAAGATATCTGTGATGGCTTCCTGGAAATGAAATGCAGTGTGGATCCAGTGGCTCTGAAGAGATCCCAGATAGCCTCTCTGGATTCAAGAGGGGAAGGTCTCTGCCTGTGTAGGAAGTCAAGAATGTGCTTCCCAGAGAAATGGTGGGGGCAGGGGACTTTTTGTAAGGGATTTGGTGGCTTCATGCTGCTAGCTGTCTTACTACCCAAGTTTTAGGGAGCCCATAGGATTTTCAAGTTCTCTTGTTGTTATCTAGACACAACTAATAGGAACAATTCCTCCTTTTTCCCCTTCCCATTCACCACATATCTGACTGAAGGACAGTACAATGTGCTCATAAACATTAATCCTACAAGAGATATTTTGTAAAATGTACAAAAATTGGAGCTGATGTAAAGTACATTTTTCGGTCTGCAACATGATGAAACAGCTTAAAAATTTCTTCTGGTGAATGATACATAATATTCTGGGGTTTATTGTGTTTTCAGTTTCTCATGTTTTACAAATGTCATAGAAAAAAGCAGCCTTCATGTTGCTTCTTCATTCCAGAAGAGATTTCCATATAGAATTCCATAAAAAGTTGTTTAAAACATGATATTTCACAATATGGAATACACTTGCTTCATTGGTCACATGAACCAAATCCACCTCCAATATGTTAAACTTATCTGCACAGTTCCTTGACTTGCTTTAGCTTAACATTCATACCATCAGTAATCAAGTATGAAAAAGTTTAAACCAAATAGTAAATCACAAAATACACAAGCGGTTAAGTACCATCCATAAATTAATACCAACTTTCACATACCAGCTACTCTGGTACTCTACCACTCACTGATGCACTGTTTGCTTCTGCTTGGACAACTCTTAATAGCCAGTTACAGCACGATAAGGAGCAGAAGATTCTTGAGAAACCAGAAGTACAGAAGAAAGCTGAATATTGCAACATAAAATTAAGTCTTGGTGGGTTTTTTGTTGTTGTTTTTTTTTTTTTTTCTTTTGGTCCATTGCTTTCTTTCTGTAAGATGGATATCTCCATTCTGAATTGTTTGTCTCTATCATACTTCAAAGTAAATCATATTTATTTTGACATTCACTCTCTGTAGGCTCATTGCCTGACTGCCTCCCACCTCATGGCACACCTTCGTAGAGCGACACTCCTTGGATATATTGCAACATTGTCACTGGAGTTCAAAACTCTTGGTCTAATCCCCTTTTCTCCATACCTCACTTTCCTCAGCTCCCTGTGTCTTCTGCCTTCTGCTACACAGCATGTATGGACTTGCTGCCCCACACACATCCTGCCTTGCGCTCTGCTCCTCAAACCATCCCAGCCTTTGTACTGCTGCTGTTGGTTTCTCCTGTCCTCTTACTGGGACTCCACATGTCACTCATCATCCATCCCTGCTTCCATCCCTCCATCCCTCCCATGCCGATATCCTGCTCTCCCTGCCACCCTGCAGAAAGCAATGGGTGTCCTTAGCTGCAGTTCCAGTTTCCTCCACCAAGCCTTCCCATACTGTGTGGCAACCCAGCCCCCGCCTCCCCCACGGCCCCTTGGCACTTGGCACTCAGCTGCAGTTTGGGTTACTGCATATTTCCCATCAGGGAATTAAGCTCTTCAGAGGCAACACATGCCAATTTTTTTTTTTTCACACTAACAGAGAGCTCTCTCTATATGTTTGATACTCACCAGATAGGACTATAAATACCTGAAATACTGGACGAACTTGTGTGACCATTTTTGGATTATATAGCCTACAGGATTAGACTTCTTGCAAGATTTCCAGAACTTCCTGGTTGGCTGAGCGTAAATATTTTAAAAATAACATCTTACAGTATTTCAGTGTTTCTGTTTCCTCCATTGGTCAAAAACAGGAAATGCAGAAGCATGTGAATCTCAGATTTTACTAAACTTCAGAAAAATAGGTTCAGAGAGAGAGAGCACTTTAAAAAATAAAGGACAAGATTAGAAGCCAGTTTCTATTTTCACCTAAACCAATTCACCCATCTGCTTTAACCATCCTTCAAAAACAACACTGACCAGAGTATTTTGCATATTTGTAATGTCTGACAGAGATAATAAGCAGAGAGCAGGCTGGTTCCAAAATAGGCTCATGCTCCTTGTGTAACCTGGTGAGTGAACATCCTGACATGCAATTATTTGTTTTTTTCTCTCCTTACTAGTGCAAAACATTTGAGTAGCCAGGTTTTAATTTATTTCCATTTACATTGTTACCTAAGGACATTTCTTATCTGAGAAAAGCATTACCATTCAAAAGAACATTTTCCCTCTTTTAATAGCTGCCTGTCCAGTGCTAGTTGCCTTATTGCATATATAAAGTTAGGGCTGTTTCTTCTCATATGTATCACTGATCAGCACCGAGTTTCATCTGCCATTTTACTGCCACTTCCACAGCTCTAAAAAATAAGCACCTAACCTTTACCTTATCATTTATTCCTCTGAAAATGTATTCTTCAAGTCTACCAGTTAACTCTTTCCCCTCACACTATCATCACACTAGAAGCTCAAGCATAGCACCATCATGGAAAAATGTTTGCTTGCAATATTTCATCCTATTTTTCCAATTAGCCTATTTTTTTGTAAGCTTTAGAATTAGGTTTTCCTCTTTTTATTCTCACTTTGAAATTTTAAGGATTAAATTTCACAGAACTTGAACCCTCCTGTCTGCTGCCTCTTCTGACATAGGATCCAGCCTTGGTAAGTTGTACAATGGGGACAGTGTAAAACAAGGACAAAAGAGAAGCTCTGCAGCTTTTACATCCATTCTTGGTTGTGGTTATAATTCCACCTTCTTCAAACCAGAGAACATTTAGGCTCTGACACTATCTGTGCGAATTTTCTGAGGCCTGGTTCAGAAATTACCTATTCTCTACCACCTGGTACGAAAAGGACATTATCAAGAATGTGTACAAAACTCAGCTAAAGGTTTAAGGGAATTTTAATAGGCCGATGATCCCTCAGCTCTTTCACTGAAGTTGTTTTGGCACCAGTTGTTTGGTATCAGTTGAAGTCAATCAGTACTGCAATTCACACCGTGCAAGCAGAGGGCATTGCTTTCCAGATGTGCTTTCTCACCTTAGAACAGATGTCAACTCTGTGACTTCTGAGCCAGAGGTGACACCTCTGTGTTTTAACAGCTATCGTGGAGTGCTTTGAATCGATGTGAACATCCACAATATGCTGTACAAATGAGTAAGAGCAGTTTATGAGGGGAGAGGAGAGGAGAGGAGAGGAGAGGAGAGGAGAGGAGAGGAGAGGAGAGGAGAGGAGAGGAGAGGAGAGGAGAGGAGAGGAGAGGAGAGGAGAGGAGAGGAGAGGAGAGGAGAGGAGAGGAGAGGAGAGGAGAGGAGAGGAGAGGAGAGGAGAGGAGAGGAGAGGAGAGGAGAGGAGAGGAGAGGAGAGGAGAGGAGAGGAGAGGAGAGGAGAGGAGAGGAGAGGAGAGGAGAGGAGAGGAGAGGAGAATTTCACCTTCTTGTACTCCCATTTGTTTATTTCATGTGTTCCCCCTAGCTGTTGCACTGTTAAAACCCTTGAAAATGCTCCGCACCATTTGTGATTTTAAACATTTCCATCACATCTCACTTAGTTATCTTCTCCTAGACTGAGAAATTCCTGGTTCCTCCAGGACAAGTGTTAAATCACCCCTTCCCTTCCCTTCCCTTCCCTTCCCTTCCCTTCCCTTCCCTTCCCTTCCCTTCCCTTCCCTTCCCTTCCCTTCCCTTCCCTTCCCTTCCCTTCCCTTCCCTTCCCTTCCCTTCCCTTCCCTTCCCTTCCCTTCCCTTCCCTTCCCTTCCCTTCCCTTCCCTTCCCTTCCCTTCCCTTCCCTTCCCTTCCCTTCCCTTCCCTTCCCTTCCCTTCCCTTCCCTTCCCTTCCCTTCCCTTCCCTTCCCTTCCCATCATTTTGTTTTGTTTTTCCCTGGGACTGGGGATGAGTGAGCAGGGATCAATGCTGTGCACTCACACACAGGGTTGCTGAGCATGAAGTCCATGCCAATCACTTCATGTATTTTAACACCAACATTTCTTTAGCATTTTGTTGCTCAGACACGTGGTTTTGTGATCTTCTCCCGAAGCTCCTCACATGCATTTTTTTTATGTTCCTGAGAATGGAATGTAAAAACCAACCAATCAGACCAACAACATGCCTTGATACCTTGGCATTCACTGCTTTTCTAAATAATTTACAAACATGCAATACCTTACAAATAAGTTTCTGTGAGACTTCATTGGAAATATGATTCTGTTTTAAAAATTTACAAGTTATTCACAGACTATGTTTCTTAACCTATAATCATAAGAGGGTAAAACTCTTTTCCTGCCACTTCTTTCTTGTCAGTTTAATTCCTTAGGAGCCTCTGTGGAAGGATGCTGTTGAAAATGAAAACCAAAACTTTATCAGCTGACCTCTTCTGTGCACAATTCTCCATGGTTTCTCCAAAGGACTCCAACAGATTTGCAAAGGATGATTTCCTGACCAGATCCAATTCTGTCCCTGTGCCAGGGGAGGCTGATCTGGTGCAGGCAAAAGCAGAACCAGACTGTTGAAAACACAACAGAAGATATTTGCTGCATTTACTTACTGAAAGTAAGTAGGTGCTGATAGTTCAGAGGTGAAAATACGTAAGTGTTAGTGCCAGTGTTGCTGTTTGAAAAAGGCATTAATTGTACCAAGTTGAAGAGATGTACCCTCTCTGAGAGACAATAGCACTGAATAGTGCTCAGTAGTCAATAAAAAAATTACATGGAAGTGCAATTTTATTAGATTTTCAGGCCTGAATTTTTTAACAACTTATTAATCACTGAGATATGAAAAAAAAACCAAAAAGAATGATCAAAAATGCACAATATCTAAGTAATTAATAAGATGTCTTTAAAGGAACCTCAGAGACCTTTAGCAAACTTCTCACATGTAGGTGTTCTTTGGGCATGGTATAAACATCTGAATGTGAATTCAAAGGCTGACATCTTTATAAATATTAAAACCTTCAGCAGAGTTTTGAATGAAATGTGTTTGAAGCACTAGGCAAGATTTTTTGAAAAATATATAATTCTTACATAATTCACGGCAGCAGCTAATATTGGTCTCATTATTATTGTCATTTAATTATAGTGCAATTCTCAACAGTATTTTTGCAATGTAATTTAACAAGTTATATGTCATCTGATAGTATTACAAAATGTGCCATTACACAAGCAATTGACAGCTATGCTGTTTTAAAAACATTGGCTACCCAACAGCATAAATTATACAGGTGTGAAAGAAAGTCCTAATGCAAAATGCATCTTCACTAAATCACTGAAAAAAAAAAAATAAAGGAGAAGGAGTAGTTCGGCCACAACTGCATACGGTTTTAATGGCTCACGGAGACTAGGAATCCTGAATTTTATTTGTACTTAAAGTTAAGACCAGAGGATCTTGATCACTCAACTCATCTTCCAGTAATGCCTACTTACAAATGTCTTCCAGAGTTCCTTGTGTATCACGTATCACCCTACTAAAGAAATGGACAAATACTGATAGTGATGCTACTGAAGTGTTCAAAAGTTTTGTGTCTCTGGTCCAAGCTTCAGCCTGGGAGAAGGTTTCTGGTGACTTTAAAGGACCATAGATCAAGACTTCTTAGAAATTACAGAATATGTAAGAAACCATGTTCAGAAACATGAGTGTTTCTGAGCTAGCCAGAGAGACAAGTCCAAATTCAATCCTTACTTCCCAAATCAGCTGCAAACTTACCCTGAAGGTATGCAGAAGGAGCTTTGGTGACAAGTTTCATTCTGTGCCAGGACTAAAACACAGATATTTAAAAATTTATTGAGAAGAGCTATTTGAAAAACACTCAAGATACTTCATAATACCCCATTTTGAAGTTAATGTTTGCATCTTTGCTGTAATAAAGAATCCATTTTATTAGGGAAAATAAAATACAAAAGCAAAAAACGATTTCAAGTGAAAAATGAACCCCCAACAATGTTAAAATGGATTATTTTGACATATTTTCCCTTCTTTCAAAAGAAACTTCAAGTCCAATCAGATTGAATGTTTTCCATGCAATTTGGTTTCAGCAGGACCATGACTTCTCAAGGTGGTAGTTCCTTACAAATCCTTCTCACCAGTTTTTGGCATCCCTCTTGGTTCATTGATGTCCCTCTGTCCCACACCTCTCTGGATGGCATCAGCCTTCCAGGTGAGGGCTGGTGCTCCCTGCCTGCCAAGCTCACAGTGATGTGGCTCTGATTTCTCACCAGCATTTGCACCTTTGGGACATCACCAAAACTCGCACTCGGAACACCCACTTCTCCTAAAAGAAGAGAGCATCACTTCACAGTAAAAGAGAAGAGAGCAGCACTTCACAGCAAAAATAGCCTTCTTCAAAAGCAAGACACAACACAAAATGCCATCCTGATCTTAACAAAAAGCCTGGAGGCTCTTTCATCATTAAGATGTTTAGGAACCTTATGAGAACTTCATGTTCCTGTGACCTGCAGGAAAAGGCAGTAGTGTCACACTGCCACTGCCACTAAAAATAACTGACACGTTAAAATAAACAAAGCACCACTTTGTCTGGTATCTTCTAACAGTGAGATGAATACTTGTACAGTAGGTGGTAAGCTGAAACACATCATATTTGATATGAGAACACAACTCCATGGGGACTGAGAGAATAAAGCTATGCAATCATGTCTCTAGGGTCTAATTTGACTGTAAGATTTAAATAACAATCCTGTCTCCCACTTGAACTTGGGTGTTTTCTGCTCAGTGGCAATGCAGCAGAAACTTCAATGTTTGGAAGGTATATGCAAAAGCTGCATGCTCACTGGTCTTTGACATCTGTAAGAGTCTCTAAAAATACAGGACCACTGTAATCAGGAACAGCACTTGGTCCTTAAATATTGGTCAAGAAATAAACTTTCAAACACCTACATTTCTGTCAGTACTGAAAATATGCTTTAGCTTTTTCACACTAAGGGCTAAACAAAAATTGCTAAAAGTATTCTATAAATCAGCTCACCAGACATACATGGTTTATATGGCTGAGAATAGTTCCACACACACAGTTGAAACAGGCATGTATCAGATACAGACCAGTTTATTCTGGAAATCCTGAGAAGCTTAAAAAGCATTGAGTGTTGCAATTATTTTGGTTTTGGAGTATATCTCCCTGACGATACAGGGAAGCTCTACTCAGCTGAGGGGAAACTGGATTCATAGTTTTTAGCTAACAGCTTACTAGGGAGTAGGAGAACAATAAAACCAGGCAAATGGAGTAGCTGAAAAAGAATTCAAATAAGAAGAAACATTTGCAAGTGTAAGCTTATCCAAGGAGTGCTGCCAGTTCTGCCCTTTGGCCAGCAGTCTGCAGACATTCATATGGAAACTCTGTTAATGCTGAGTGAGATAAGAGGACATGGTCAAGCATATATTTGAATTGGGATAGTTTATGTGGGATTTTCAAGTCAGAATTAGAAACAAAGTGATTGAGACCTCAGGGTTATTCCTGATTTTTTGTCATCTATTTCATAGTGTCTTTCTTCTTGCCTGCTGTGAAAATGAATGTACACATGAACGGATGTTCAGCAAATTATATTCCTGCCCTGCTTTGGATAGTCTTAAACAATTGTATGAAGTAAGCATCAACTTGAAAATATTCTCCCCAACTTCAATTTTTATTCAGTTTCCTTAGAAAAACATCCCATAGGAATTCTAAGCTCCCTTTCCTTCACAGTCAGATCCCCCACTGCTCCTATACATCTCTTCTGAAGTTATCTGGATCCATTTGATATCACTTATGAAGGATGGAGCAAGAAACCACCTCTTCATCTCAATGCAAAACACTAACACCCATCATCAAAACTGTTATGGGCCAAATGAAAATCTGGTTATGAAAGACAAAAATGTGTAATGAGCTAAGCAGCTTGAATTAAATGACAGGCCTTTGGAAAAGGCTACAACTAATATTTTACTTATTACTACAGAACAAATGTTCTCTAGTAATGAGAGAACTAATGCAGTTGAGTTTTTAGATCATGTGGAATGAGGAACAACTGAGAGACTTGAATTAGAATTAGACCTTGAATTTCTTGGAGTCAAAAACTTGAGAAGTTTGTGTTTCAAGCCAAAAGTGGGAACAAACCCTAGATGCATAAAAAAATAGTGCCATATGATGAGACAACAGAAAATATAGTAAATGAAAGGGGGAAAAAAAAGAACGTTTTGGCCAGTATTGCTTCATTAACCTAACCTTTAAAGGTTGCCACATATTAGAACAGGTTTAGAACAAGGAACAGATAGAGGTTTGGAGGTAAAGGAACTATTGGATATCATGCACTATTGGATATAGTGCAGTAGGATATATAATAAAAGAAGGGAGATCTAGGCAGACCAGCTTAATAGCTTCCTTTGATAAGATAGCTGATTTTCTAGACAAAGGAAAAGGAGTCAGTGTCATCTATCTAGACTTCAGTAATACGTATGGTATGGTGCCACATGGGAAATTATTTGCTAAGCTGGAGAAGATAGGGATTAGTAGAGGAATCGAAAGATAGGTAAAGACTCTCTCAAGGAACAACAGCAAAAGATAGTGTTGAAAGGAACAGTAACGTGAGGGTTAGCAGTTAGCAGTGGAATTCTTTATGGATCAGTCTTGGGTCTGATCTCCTTATTTCAATTAAAATCATGACACAAATATTTAGAATTTGGCGATACTGCATAGGTTGGCACTATCAATACACAGGAGAGAAGGATATCATGCAGAAAAAGGCTGGATGACAGTAAGGACAGGTGTAATAGGAAGGGATGAGAAGCAGTATTTTGAAGATAATTAAGCTAGTCACTTATCCCCAAATGAAGATAATGCATTTGGAAACTAATAACAAAAATTAGGAATTGGTTAGAAAAGACTGAGCTAGAGGGGCATCCCAGGTTAGCTGTCTGTCACACTAGAGCTGAGAGCAAGCAGTGAGATGCTGCAGCAAAAAAGGGCACACAAGGAACGTGTCAGGAGGTGTATTTTAGGTGTATAGAGGACAACTAGCTCCATTATGAAAATCTCTGCTGAGATCTCACTGTTAGTGTTAATACAGTCCTGCTAAACTGTCTCAGGCAAGATAAATCAAAACAGGACCAGGTGCAGAGAAGGCTAAACAAAATGAGACAGAAAATAAAGACTAAACCAACAAGAACTTAATCAGGGATATCTATATATACTGAGGCTGTCATTAGAAAATAAACACATGTACCTTAACTCACATTCAGGATGTAAGCTTTCTGCTTCACGTCTGTAGTAAGACTGACCCTTTGTGTCTCCTGTGTGATGGATATTATCAGGAGTCAGTGCTGACAACTGATCAGACTGAGGGAGCTATTTACATCTTTCAGGGAACATATATATAATATTTAGACCTAAATGTCAGCCTATCAGGCAGGGACATTTTTTGTCTCAGCTTCATATAGCGCATCCTTTTAAGGAACTCTGGCACTGCAGCACACCTTTGTGACCAAATGTGTAACAGAGGCAACAGCAGTGGTCCACAGCAGTCAGGGACCAGTTTTGGAGTCCTGCCAGTGGTCATCTATTGGCCAAGACCAGTGTCCCCCACACCTTGCTAATGACACACCTCATTCCACACCAGCCGCACAAGGTATCAGGTATTCACTGGTATCACAAGCTCTTATCTCTCTCAGACTGATACAAAAATGACAGATTACCTAAAGAATATGATTCATCTTTTCCATAATCCTGACCTAGATAGTGATGCTGTAGATGTTTTCTTATTAAAACAGCCCAATCAGCACTTTGGAAGCATGTCAGCAACATTTCAAGCCTTGAAATAGGATCCCAGTACTTCATAATGAACATGTGCAGCCTGGCTTCTGAAAAACACTTCAGCAACCTTTAATAAGTAAGAAAGAGTGGTGTAAAAATGACCCTGGAAAACCCTCCTTAAAGTTTGTGGAACAAAACCACTTTTGCCATGCTTTTAAATAAATCCCACCAAATTCTAATGGAGGAAAGAATTGGCATTTCAGGTCCACAGGCTCTATAGAAGACAAATACCTGTTCCTGCCAGCTGTACCATCTGGAAATTCTGAGCAATATTCTGCTATAGATTTTCAGACTATTTTCTGTGATACAGGAAATCCAAAATTGATGGTGTGGTATATCCTGTAGTCTATTGCACAGCAATAGGTAGAAGGAGGTTTGGTGTAAAATGACTGAGGTAATGTTTACTTACATGGATTTTTTGCCACATTAGGACAGGTCCCCTATGTCTGTGTCACCTTGAGTTCAGGTTGCTGCTGAAACAAGCTAGTCATATTTAAGTATACCCTTTCCTGTTAGTCACTGTAAGCAGAAGTCCAGGTATACACTTTTTCCCCCTGCCATTCTTTCAGCAGTGTTTTTTTTTTTGGGTTTTTTTTTTTTACAATTTAAGAAATCATACAGAGAGATTTAATAGGCTATAAAATTCCAAATATTTAGGTTATCATTTCCCTTGTTTTAAAGATGAGCCATTGCAAAGGAAAGGATGGCAGTGCAAAGACAGCATTCTTAAGAAAAGTGAACTGAGATGATATCCTGTGGGGGAAAAAAAAGGACTTTTAGGCATGATCTCAGTTAAGCAATCCTTTTAGGTAATTTTGTTAGAATGCAAGATTTTACAGCAAAAATAAAGTCGACAAAAATAATTTGCTATCTACAAAAGGAAACAAGCCAGGAAAGAGCAGAGTTCCAGTATTTACCCAAAGAGGCAGCTGTATTAAACAGATTTATTTATAATAATATTATTTAGTAGCAAGGAACTTACCATGGCTGAATGCAAAAAAGTATTTTTTGATAAGTTAAAGAGATTAAGAAAAATCAGGCAGATTTTGACAGAGAATGGTGTGTAAATGAGAGGTGTTATCAGTCTGAATCTGGCAGCTCCATTTTTGTTATGGTGAAAAATATCAGTATTATTTACTAAGAAGATTAGGACTGAATTGGAAGAGAGGCTGGTTGTTTGGAGATTGAGATAAGATAAAGGATTTTACCTTCTACACACAAGCCAAATGCAATACACACAGGACTGTTATCTCCAGCTCAGGCCTAGCAGAGGTGTATTAAGATGTACATTGTAATTACCAGTGGCAGGAGTAGATTTCATAAAGGCTATTTTAAAATCGAATAAAATGCTGGCCTTTAATTATACAGCTTTGAAACATTTTTCTTAGTTAATTGCAATAGGAAGAAAACCTCCACCTTATATTTGAAACTGATTCTGGCAGAGAAAGCGCAAGCGGAGCAGGCAGTCTTTGCCTGATCTGCGCTTGTTTTGCTATCTGGCTTCATTCTGTGGTTTGAATCATAGAGACAACTGAGACTTCTAAACACCTTCCTCATTCTCCCCCTGTTATCCAGAAAGCAAGATTAGCAAGGACTGGGGAAGGTGGGGGCTGGAAGGAGGGGGGAAGAATAAATCTCCCTTTCATGACATAATTAATTAGGTCCAAAAATGACCCGTGCACTCACGAATCTCTCATGGCTGGCAGTGACAGTTCCAGCTCCCAGTACTCCCAGTGGTGTCTGCGGGGCTGTGAGGGGCAATATTATTTTTGCCACTGAGAAGTATCCAAAGGAAAAGAGCAAACCAAGTTGTATGTTTAGCACAAAGCCTGTTTGGATACGGGTTGGAGCTCACAGAAACCAAGCTGGTAGTTTTGGGGGGCATAAAAAAACCCCCTGAACTCCCTGTCTTCCAGAAGATATTGTTATTGTCATATATCCCACAACAGCAGCATATCTCACAACAATCCTCTGGCTCTTTAGGTCGCACTGGTGAGAAGTGAAGACAGGAAGGAACCTCAGGCTGCCCAGGAATTACCATGAGGCACTGCCACAGTGGATGTCCCCTCTGGGCATCCATTTCTGTCTCTACTACGTGGAATATCACTGCCATGTTTACCTCTTACAATGATGATCAATTGCTTTCCCACTTTCCCGCTATGGGGAACATATCTATGCTCAAAAACCCTTCAAAAACACTTCCATGCGGTGAAAACTCAAAGTTATTTTGTGATTTCCATTTCCACACCAGTCAAAAGCCTTCATTACATCCACACCTCTATTTATTTATTTTAAAATCCAACATCATAAGCATATGTAATATAACAAGTGTACATAGTCATTAGCAAACTCCTCTGGGGAGTTTACTATTCATGCTACTAAAGGCAAATAAATGCCCTTAGACTTGAGAATCATGAGGAATATATTTGAGTTTGTTTTGGTGTTACTTTTCTGCTGGAAATTGTGAAGGCTGCAGTTACACAGCTGGCTTTTCATGCTATGACTGCTATAAGCAGCTAATTAAATTACTACTGACTCTCTATTGCTCATGGTATCACTGCTTCATATGACCTTCAGTTTTGTTGTTTGTACAACATTATAAAATCTTGCCCAACCAGTCTGGTCCATTTCTCTGTAACAGTGGTGGAAAACATTATGAGATACTAAAAATTTATATAATTGCCTCACAAAAGAAAAAAATGTGGAAAACTATAGTATTTTTCATGAAGACAAAATGCAGATAAAATCTTCTTAAGAACAGTGTGTAATTCACTAGCTTTCTAACATACTGCCCTCTCTACATGTGGGGAGTCTATTGTAGTGCTCAAAATATCTGCATCTCAGAAATAAGCTGCTAGGAAAGCTGGGGGTGTGCACCACTATGGATCTTGCATAATCCTGTGGCTTCCTTCCTTTGATCTACAGTGTTCTGTTTCTCAATATCTATGGGAAGAGATCCCAGAATGTATCAAACCACATGATTTCCCTCACTTTGTTTGGAACTAAAAACACACATAGCCATTAAAGACAACAGTTACTAACAACTCAGACACACTGATCAAATCCAAGCAATGTACCAGCACAAATGGAGTAGGAAAAATTTTGTGCAATTTTCCCTGAAGGAAGCAGGACTCTGGACTTCTGCCTACAATCGCAATGCTTGGATGCATTGTGTCCACACTGCTGTGGTCTGCTGGTCTCACAAGAGGTTGAGGTGCTAATTTGTAGACAGAGGGTACAAATAATAGCCAAAATTGGATGTGCCAGAAACTTCACCAAAGACTAGTTTTAGTCAGTGGGATGCTACATTCAGGATTTTAAGGGTGCTGTGAATCTGGTCTATGTCTTGATGTAAATTTTAAGTCACCATTTTTTCTGTCTATGCTAATGGCAAAATAATTTCAACACTATTGTTAGGTTGTAGTGGACTACTGAAAGCAACTGCTTTTGTTAGTGGGTAATTTTGTTCCTAGAAACACAAACTGCACCAAAACAGTCAAAGCATTCTCTGATCCCTGTCTTGTTCCTGAGCCAGTACAGCTCCTTTCCCCTTTCCTTTTGTCCAGACAGCAATGTTCCTAGCAATGAGGTTTTGAAAATATTGCCCTGAATCAATTTAACAAGAACCATATTTGAACGGAAGTAACAAATAATTTATACAGCTTCATAAATGCCCAGAACAAACGAAGTCCAGATTCTGGGCTGCAAAAGTTCACTTAAATCAACAAAGTGATGCTCTTTCTCTGTGCTTCCAGCCAGTTTTTTGTAAAATAAAACTACAGTGCACTAATAGACCAGGATCTATTAGACTTGTTCACAGTTCATCTTTCTTTGCTGTTGGTGGCCATGAAGTGTAGAAAATTGCAAGTACAGTAAATACTACATTCTGTTGTAGAACAGTCATCCATCCATGAACATAATGCTAAACACAGAAATATTAGTGTTTTTGTAAACTGGATAAATTGTACTTTAATGTGCTTTTATGGAAAATGACCACTTAGAGAACAAATGCATTTGTTCCATGTAAGTACCCACAGACTTCTTGCAGTGTAGAATATTTTTGGTTTGCTTTTAAAAGCAGAACTAAACAACAGAACTTTATATTAAAGTCAGAAACATAAGCAAGAAAACATGGTGAAAGTAAAGGCAACTTGTATTTACCAGCTGTGTTTGCTTTTTCTTTTCCCCAACAAAAATTGACCAAAATGGGAAATTTAATAAATTAGAAAAAACTGCCAAACCAAAATAAGTAGGAGTTTTGTTGATTAGGGGGTTACAGAAAGTTGCCAATGGAACAGGAAACAAATGGAATGTCTCAAGAGCTGTGCACTTCCTGTGTGGTGCTGAACACCCATGGCATATTTTAGGGTGCTTGGGGCATTCAGTATCTTGCAAACTAAGATTTTAAAAGAAAGACACTTTGCTTTCCTTGAAGCAAAATTTTAGCTAGAAACAGAATTATATATATATATATATATATATATATATATATATATATATATATATATATATATATCTGGTATGTTAAAGAGTTATATAACAAATGCTGAATAAAATACATATCATCAGATTTGTAGAAGCAATTAAAACTTCTTAGTATGGTAAATACAGCAGGAATATTACATTCATAATCCATATCATGGGAAGAAGATTTGGAAAAAGAACTGGTGATGGACAGTTGTACAGACCTAGAAATACTTCTCAAACATAATTTAAGCCTACTTTGTTTCTGGCCTGAAATTTCTAGTGACTAGCAAAGCTAGCAACACAAGTTACTTAGTATGCTGAGGCTGTCTTCAAAATTTTCTGTCTGCACATTTGGTGGAAAACAAAGATATCTCAAAGGCCATAAGGCAGAAATCTAGTTTCTAACTTTGGGTGAGTGACAGTGTTGGTCATGTCTTTATGGGCTCAATGTGCTGTTTGGTTGTTGCAGGCAAAGAGGATTCCTTACTGTTCCAGCTATGATTACATGCTCAGATATTATCTTGATGGCTTTAAGAGACATCCATGTGTGCAGTGGGGTGCAACTGGTTGACACAAATAATATTTTTTCCAATTTGTTCCATGGTGACAGTAATTCAGACAAGAAGAAGATTTTGTGTTCTACTGTAACATTCTATCCGGACAATATTTCCAAGATAATGCAATGGATATTTATGAAGACTAGATAGATATAGATAGAGTATATAGATATAGATTATATAGATATAGATATAGATTATATAGATATAGATATAGATTAGATATAGCTATAGATATAGCTATAGATATAGATATAGACATACACATATATATACATATATATATATATATGTATGTATGTATTTATAAGCTCAGTAAAGGGAAATGTAATTGCTTTTATGAACAGATTCTGCTGTGTGTAAAATTATTTATTTTATTCTACAAAAATGATAAATATTTGTCAAGGGGTTTTTTGTTGTTGTTTATGTTTTATGCATTTATGTGCAAATGAACTCCACTGCAAATCAGCTTGTTACCTGCCATATTCATGGGTGACACTTCTCAAGTACTGTCCTTTTTTTTTTCTCCAAATATGAGATGTGGTCTTGGTGTGCACTGAGAACCTCTGACCACCAGTTCTTGGCAGGGGGTGCTCAGGAGTATCTTAAAAATTCAACATTTACCTAGTTTGCATTTCTTAAAAGGACAGAATAGATAAAATAATTCTTAATTTATGTTACTGAATTACCCTTCTCTATCCCCAGTTTTGGTAAACTGCAATGAGGTTTCTGGGGAAAGCAATATTCCCAAAGAACCAAAAAATAAAGGAGATATGCCTTTTGCTTCCTCACTAATCCAATTCAGCCATGAGCTGAGCACACTCTGAAAAATGTAGAGTTTTCAAATCATAAACATTCAATCATTTATGGTCTAATGTCTATTTCATTTGGCCTGGAGAGTACTCATTTAAAGGTCATAAGTAAATTGGAACAAAAAAAAAATCACATATTTTTATTTGAATTTTAAGATTTCTGTGCAAGTTATGTGTCCAGGACTGCTGGCTATCAAATATATGCTGAGTTTATTTACAACATTCTGCCTGCCTGGAGCATGCCATAGTTAGTGATGTTTCACTAACATTAACCAATAAGTAGCAAGCAGAGTTTCTCCAAGTGTTTGTGATATTTTAGATATTAAATTGGATTGATTCCATCCGACCATCAATCTCAACTCTGTCTATTGCAGAGATCTCTAGCAACATTTCTTAGACAGCTGTTGCATCACTAAATTTCGGAGCTCCAAACCCAACCATAAGTAACATTTGAATGCAAATATTGCTATGGATTTTTTACTGAATGACAGAAAAATAGTTCACATTTTCAACCTTGTGGGGTCCTTGCATCTTGCACATATAAGTAATAAAAATTGCACTTAGTCGAGTGGAATAATATAACAGCACTCACCACTTCCAATTGCTTCCCCCTATTTATGGTCCTTACATCATATTTGTCAGACATCTCCAAACATGAAGAGAACTTCAGTCACATTCTTTGGATACCTGAAGTAAAGTCATATGCTAAAGACAGATCAATACATTCAAAGCTTTTAACTTAATTTTTCTTTTTCTAATGCATTTGCATAGATTTTGAACAAACACAGAAACTTTGCCATCCAATACATGTAAAGTATCTCAAGAAAGAAAAAGTTATTGGTGCAAGATCACCTTTTGCTAGATGTTGAAGACAAAGAAATGCAAATCCACGCACCTTCACTCAACAGTACCTCATGAGCCTCAGTAATGAAGACAGCCGTGCTCCACGGGATCCTCATCAGTAGCAAGGAGACTAAAGTAAGGGAAAAATGCCCCACCTACACTACATCAGGGTCATTGTTCTGAAAGACAAAGGGAATGCTGAAGAATTGAAGTGGTTGAGATGTTCTGCTCACTTTCAACCCTTCTCCTTTCACATTCCATCCTCAAGGAAGACAGACAGATGTTTCCAGCACTAGTGACTTAAGACTGGAATAGACACAAATACCTCTCTTTTTAAGCAAGCAGTATGCAGCTGCTCTGAATAACCTGGATCAAGGGGAAAATACTCATTTGCCTTCTCCATCCACAAAGGCATCGAACCTCCCTGTGAGTTGTGGTGTAAGAGTTTTTGCCAGTACCCAGAGCATCAGGAACAGACAACAGCTGAGAAGTGCTCAGGAAACACTTTGCATTCATTCTCCAAACAACATCCTGGCTGCCTTCCATGGGTACAGAAAGCTCAGTCAAATCTCATTGGTTTTAGCTAACAGCTAACAAGAAATTTCCTCACAATGTGAGGAATTCACATCAGCATCCAAGTGAAGACAGCTAGGATTAACCAGATGTCCACCAACCCAAATAAATCCACTCATCGGGATTTTGCAGAGGGCATACATGCTTTAATTTGCCTGTTGAACAAATTGTGCCTTTATGGCAAAATCAGTTAGTTTCCACATGGCAATTCTATTGCCAGTGGTCTCTATTGTTGCAAATAATGTAAACACTTATTGCATAAATTACTGATTGTCATTTGCAAACAAAACCTTGGAAGACATGTCTAGGAATCACCTTGCAGTTGAGGACAAAAGATCGCTGTTAAGATGTACTAAACCAGCAAGAGAGCAAGCTGCTGGCAACCATTTATTTTACCTCAAGGCGTTTTGGACGACTCAGTGTTCTATTAAACACTGAGCATGAACCGTCAAAACAGATGCTGTCTGGCAGATATGTCTCAGTCTAGTATTGTTCCAGGACTTACACACTTAATCAGCATCTTCTAGCAGACTGTTTTTTTGAGCCACTAACCAGCTCCATTTTAAATGAGATGAAATCCAAAGACTTAATCCACCCATCAAGGTCAGCAGAAGCCTTTCATGCCCACTGCACTCTTATGTTGCATTAATTACACCAAAATGAATCTTTCCATCTCACCTAAACACGTCAGCTATGCTGTTCTGACCTGACCCATAACAAATGCTAGATAATTTTCCATCAGTAACCAAAGATCTTGAACTCAACTACAAGAATTGAGAACTTTCATTCTTACTTGGTACTCTTTATTTCCACAAGTCTGAAGCAGTCTGCATTTCTCTATACAATCATTTCACCTTACGCATCTTGCTAAGGAATCAGTTCTCCAATTCTTCTATCATCTCTGCCACTTCTACCATTATGTCCGTGAGCATGAAGTCCTTGCCAGGACTGGAGCACATTTTTGAAACACTATCTTATTTAGATAAGGGAATCTGTCCACCCAGACAAGTTACAGGGCAATTAACCCGCACTTCAGCAAGTATTTCTAGAAAAGGCAATGACTAGATTTAGCCCTTTGGTCATTGGGAATAACAAGACATTAAGATCCATTGCTGCTGTGCTAAGGTGTCAGGCTCAAGCAGAGTATTATTTCATCAGGCAGTGAGAGGTTGGCTACAGCCATCTTGCTGACCAGATGTGTAAGGTGCTATGAAAGAGAGGTGAGGTCAGTGTTCGCTCACTTTCATTGGCAAAGGTGGCCTCCTCAGGGTAGGTTTAGGACTTATGATTTTCCTTTGTTTTCCTTGGGGGCTGCCATGCATCTACATACTGTGACAGTCCCACAGTTGACACACTGTCATCTTGATGAGGACGAGATGAATCCCTGCAGAGTCCAGGAATCTTTGCCTGTGAGAAATTACACTTGATAGGACTCCCGAGGGGAGGTTCTGGCTTCAGATGCTCTGACACGGTGCTGACACAACACCTTCAGCACAGGGAGGCTGCGCAAACTTTCAGGCTGGCAGGAGCAGGCTGCAGTACTCTGAAATGCACCCAGTGAAAACTTCACGAAAAGCAACACAGTAGAAATTATCAAGACTGTCATTGGTGATTTGGCAATGGTGTTTATGCCATGTTCAATCCAACTGAAATTAAACACAGTTGCGTAGCCCTTCTTCCCCCCCCTAAAAAGTGTCCAAATCACTGTCTTTCTCTTTGTAGTTACTCATGGTAGGCAATTTAACATTCAGAACAGTGATATGCAAAAATGGATTCCATAGCATAACTTGAGAAAGAAACCCTCTTACTTCAGGCATTGTCTTTGATATGGAAAATTCCCAAGCCTGTGATGATTCTGATTGATTGATTGATTGATTGCTCTATAATGATACTTTATCTACTGTGCCTGTTAATCTAACAACTTGTTTACAACAGGCCCTTAGAAGTAAGATTATACACACATAATGCATCAAGAGTGATTGTATTTTTTGCCTAATGCACAGAGGAATAGCGTGAAATGGGTAGTTTATCAGTATTTTATCAGGCTACAGTTTCATTAGCTAGATGAGATTTGGCCACTGGACATAGATCTTGCACTTATTACTCCAACAGTGCCACTCAAAAGAACATAGTTTATTGTAAGGTAAAAAGAATCATCACTTTAATTCTTGTCTCTCTTGTGTGTATATATATATATATATGCATTTATGCTCCAGCACACTTTTGTGGCCAAAGGTGTATCTTCTCTGATAATGGCGATAATAGGAGCCAGTCAGGAATAGCAAAGCTATTTTTCTTATGTATTAGCACTCCCATTTTTGAATAATCCTACTAGCATGAGTCTGTAGTACTTACAATTTTAGTAAGTACCGATTATATTTTCAAAGTCAAAGTGGGATAAAATTAGTGCATTGTACCCCATTGTTGCTGCTTTCTATAGTAGCCAGCCATACATACTGAACAATATCATATGAATGTAAGTTTGAGAGGTTGATTCTTTATAAAAACACTTACATGGGCAGTATGAGCTCTTGCTGAGGATCTTCACCATGTGAATATCATGCATACAGTCTAGTTAATAAAGAAAAACTGAGTACCATGGATACATGGGAGTGTGTAGGTGGAGTTCTGGCACACGAGTATTTTTTTTCTCAAAACTGAAGTCCATTCAGCAGCCAAGAAAACCGCGTCTTATCATACCATTTGTACACTTCACTTCTTCTCAGGGAATAATATCAGTATATCTGATTTGCCAGTGTCAATAGGCAAGTGTTGTGGTTTAGGCCCAACCAACAATCAAGCACCATGCAGCTACTCATTCACTCTCCCCTGGAGGGACTGGTATCAGAGGGGTAAATCAGAGACTGGAGAATCAGAGGGGCAAACGTGAGAAAACTTGTGGGTTTGGATGAGGACAGTTTAATAGGGAAGCAAATGCTGTGTGTACAAGCAAAGCAAAATAAGGAATGAATTCACCACCTCCCATGGGCAGGCAGGTGTTCAGCCATCTTCAGGAAAGCAGGCTCCATCACACAAAACAGTTACTTGGGAAGACAAAATGCCAAAACTCCAAACATCTCCCCCATTCCTTCTTCTTCCACCAGCTTTATATGAACAGCATGAGGCCATACGGTATGGAATATCCCTTTGGTCAGTTTGGGTCAGCTGTCTCCCAGTTGCTTGGGCACCCCCAGTCCCCTCACTGGTGGGGTGAGAGATAGAAAAGACCTGGACTCTGTGTGAGCTCTGTTTAGCAATACTAAAAATATCTCTGTATTACCAATGCTGTTTCCAGGACAAACCCAAAACACAGCCCAGTACTAGCTGCTACAAAGAAAATTAACTATATCTCAGGTAAAACAAGCATATTATCCAGCCTTTATTTCCTGTCATTTATATCAAGCAAACCCCATGGCAAGCACAGGAGCCTGCGAGTTACTTAACAGTAGTAACAATTATAAATAAATTAAATCCAGCATATTCCAATCGATTCTGTTAAACCCTTTGAGTCCCACATTGGGCACCAAAAAGGACAGTCATGGTTTAATCCCAGCTGGCAACTAAGCTCCACAAAGCCACTCCCACTGGTAGGATGGGGCAGAGAACAGAAAGGGTGGATGAAATTTGTGGTTTGAGATCAAGACAATTTAATAGTGAAAACAAAAGCCATGTGTGCAGGCAAAGCAAAACGAGAAATACATTCACTACTTCCCATTTCAGGCAACCAATATTCAGCCATCTCCAAGAGAGCAGAGCTCCATCATGCATAGCGGTGAATTTGGAAGGCAAACATCATCATTCTGAGAATTCCTCCATTCCTTCTTCTTTCCCCAGCTATTTATTTGGGCCATGGTGTCACACACTATGTGATATCCGTGGTCAGCTGAGGTCAGCTGCCCTGGCTGTGTGCTCTCCAAACTCCCTGTGCATCCTCAGTCCCCTCACTGGTACTGTGATGTGAGGAAGCAGGGAAGAAGACCTTGGTGCTGTGTAAGCTTTGCTCAACAACAGTGAAATATCCCTCTATTATCAACATAGTTTCCAGCACAAATCTAAAGCATTGCCCCATACTGGCTACTGTGAAGAAAATTAACTCTCTCCCATCCCAAATCAGCACAGTAAATAGTTTTGGCCACAGGCAATGAGTGGGATTTGGGAAAACAGTTTTCTGTGAGTCTTGCAGGTCCATCTGGGAATGATGGATGACTTTCAGCGGCAAAGATTTTCTAACAAATGACATTCCAAAACAGAGTCTTACAAAGTACTTGTAGCTAATGTCAATAATTCTCTCTTTGCCAGTTTAAATATCCTTCTCAGTCTTTTGCACCCTCACTGGTACAGTATGCTGGCAAAATTAGCAAGATAATGTCACCACTCCTTGTAGATAAACACATGTAAAGTGTCAGGCATAAGGAGGAGATTACAGAACATGTACTTCTAAGTACCACTTATGAATACAACACATGTAGCTCATGGAAATGTTGACATCATCTAAAGAGGAAAGCAAGACTTGCAACCACAGTGGATTATACCATTAGCCAAACTGGAAAGCAATCATTCTTTACAGCTGCAAGAGTCTGTGCCTGCCCTGAACCTCCCGTTTTCCTGAGAAAAAATATATCATTACATTAATATAAACATTTTGACTGTGAAAGTTCCACAAAACATGTGTGACACATACATTTTAAATACAAGCACTTTGCAGTTGATGGATTTAATCACCTCATTCTTGCTTGAGAAAGAAATGCCACTAAGCATGAGAAAGAGGGTGAGGAGTATGGACACAGACAATTTCCAGAATGCACACCAGCAGGGATGGGGGTATGAGCCAGACAGGTTGCTGCAGTGACACACAGATGGTTCCACTGGCTTTAGGAGCCTGCAGAGGTTGTGCTGCTCAAAGTAGAGCATCCCTGCCCCAGAGAGCATGCAGTCAAATAATTCAGGCTGGAATAGCTGGAAAAGAAAAATGATGAAATCAAAGACGCATGTGCCTGCTCTCATTGTGGGTGTCTGCAGCTCTTCCTGCCCCCTCCATTCTCCTAATGGTATTAAAATCTTCTGTGCCAACTGTGAGCCCAGGGTGTTTCCACCAGGTGCTGCTGTAGCAGGTGTGGTTTTTGCAGGAATGGCTGAATAATAAGAGAACCTTACAAACTTGCCCACTGGGTTGTTAATTTGTGTTAAAAACAAATGGTGATGTCCAGACAAGGTACTAACCAGAACCAGGGTGCAAGCTGGTGACAGCTAAGAGGCAAGGCTGCTGCTTGATGGACCTAAGCTTAGAGCAATGGAAAGGCATTAAGAAAGGAGGAACAAGCACAACTGAGTACTTGGAATACTAGGCATGACTATGGCTGGTTTTCTGTGTGTATCAAAGAGACACAAGACATGCTTAAGAGCAAGAAAAAGCAGAAAGAATGAAGTGCAAGAGGCTATAAAAGTTGAGATGAGAGTTTTCCTCGTTTTGCTACCTACCAAAAGGAAGATGGATCTGTCTGCCTTCTTGGAGGGACAAAATGGCAGGTTATCAGGTCTATGATCACAGAAATTACAGCAGTGTTGGTCAGCGTAATGATGACAAAGTAAAGCCAGAGTACAGAGGGAAGCAGAAGAGGTCAGTTTCGGCCATACTGAAAACGAGGCATCTTCAAAAGAGGTGAAAAGCAGACAAGAAGTGTGGCAATGAATTAAGAAATGGAAAAGTAAATTTGCAATTTTCTAGCAGAAAAATATTCAGAGAGTGTTGTCTGCATTTTTTTTTTTCCTCCATGTATGGTTTGATGAATTTTTTCCTCAAGGCAAAAATACTTTTTGCTTAAAGCTGCTGAAGAGATGAGGTGCTTGTCAGAGAGGGTAATGTAGAAAGTGAGAGGTCAGAAAGGACTAGTGCTTTGTGGGAAAAGGGTAAAGGATATAACCTTCGTAAGGATTAGGAGAGCCGATCCAGGGTTTGTTAATGGCAGAAGAGAGAAAGAAGCCATCCAGCTGTTTTCTTGCATACCTTTGCAGCCGAGTCAGGTTAAAGCCATGGAGAAGGAAAGACATCCATAAGCAACAATGCACAAGTTGCATCTGGGTAGGTGACTGGATGTGCAAGACAAATATCAGTAAAGGATATGCATGGAAGTGTGCAAGTGCCAGTGACACTCTTCCAAATTTCATTTTCGGCATGTGTAAAGGACATGGAAGAAGAATGTGGAAAGATTATCTGAATCTGAATGGCTTGTGGAGAGGAAGAACTGATGCAGCAGGAAACAGAGAGGAGAAAGGAGCAGGGAGGTCAAGTAACAGCCAAAGGATGCAGTGATTGAGCAGAAAGAGATGAGAACATGAGTGGATCACAAAAAAGGCCAACGTGTCAGCTTGTGAGAGAACAGTGTGGGCACCTGCACCCTACACTGTATTAAGCCCAGCATGAGTGCAACACTACTGGAAAAAATGTGGTGTGAGGCATTTAAATAGGCCTTGATGACAGCAACAAGAATATTTGAGATGAAGAGGGTTTAGTAACTCAGAGCTCTGGGAGCAGTCTTTCATGGGATCTTGAGTACAACAGAGGTCAGTAAAAAAATTACTTGTTTTCTTCTGCAAAATTATCAGTAGCTTGACAATTCAGACCCTAAATGAAAGTCCAAATCCAGTATTTTCGTATACCTCTCAGCTTCATGCAGGAGTTTGCAGGTCTGGCATTCAATTTCCCATTTCTTGGACAGTATCACACAGGCAACAGTGGAGAAAAACCCTGATTCCTCTTTCTAAGCTTTCTCTTCCAGACTTTTTCTTCTGTCAGTTTGTACTCCTTGTAAGATCATCATTTACGTAACTAATATTGAAGACATCTTCAAAAGTAGAAGAGAGCCTCTGTCTTTACCAGGCACTGAACAGTACTGAAAGCATTTTGTTTTTTTTATTTCATATTGTGTTAGAACTTGAAATTTCCCAGTTCATTGTTTCTGCCTAATTTTTAGCAGGCAAAGAAGAAAATTACCTGGAATGTCTGAGGCCAGTTATTAACTGGAGGTACTTCAATCCCTATTTCTTGTCAGACATAACAATATAATTTATTCTGTCAATATGTTACTTAAAACCCAAATGAACCACATCAAAAACATGACTTTTTTTTTTTTTTTCGGAGTGAAGTACACTTCATACCCACTTCATTTCAGTTGTTCTCCTGGGTAACACTGTAACAATGCTTTCACAGGAAAAAAAAAAATTACTACTTTGACTCACAATCAAAGTCTTATCAAATGTCACAGGAGGTTCAGGCCAAGTGTTTGTATTTACTGTGCTTGATTACAGATCAGTAGGAGATAAAAATTACTCCTAGCTCTTATATCCAAGCCATACTTTTCTCCCTAACATAGATGTTCACAGACAAGAACCCAGGTGAAATGTTCTCATAAAAATGGAAGGGGCAGCACACATTGGCATGACAGCAACTTAACCTTTCTACCCTTTAACTTAGAGGCTTACTGAAAATACATTTTGACTCAAATAATATGACAGATGTAGTCAGAAATGTTTAATACAGAGAAAATTTGGACTGGTGCAGATACATTTTTGAGCTCACACCTATATTTAACCTTGTCTAAATTCAGACCCTTGTGTTTAGTAATTATCCATGAATTTCCCAAAGGTTTCCACTCCTTTCATAAAATTGTAAACATCAATTTGCAGAAATAAAATCCTGCTTACATTGTAAGTATAGCCAACATAAGTTTGGGTTTGGTTTGGGACATCTCACCTGTATTTCCTGCAGGATCCAATATTAAAAACTAGACATGAAAGTTCCCTCCTCTCCTGTAATCTGGATATAATTTTCCTGATCATACTGCAACACTTAGAGGAAAAAAATATTACTTTATCTCTGGACATATAGATCTACATCAGTCTTTCTCAACTAAATTATTTGAAAGCCCAAACTACATTTAAAAAAAAAATGCAGGTGAAGTCATTCTGTCACTGAGCCAGACCTGACTTGTCTTTATCTTGTCCATCAAACTAGTGCAAGGGGTGAGAGTGGCAGGACACCCCATTTCACACTGTGTTTTCAGCTTCAGCTATTTGAAGCTTCTCAGCAGTGCCGCAGGTGGAGTGGTCAAACACAAAGTATTGGATGGGATTCACATGTGCAGTGTCTGACACTGAAGCCGTCATGTGAGTGACTGGTTTTTCTGAAACCAGTATACTTATCAGGCAGAAAGGGATCTATTTTCCTTCTGTCCCATGAAAAAAATCAGTGCTTTTGAACTCCTTGGTATCTAAAAAAGCTATAGCTTTATTTGGATAAATTAAACTCAAAAAGTCTTAGAGTGTTCTCATAATTCAGGAGAGGATTTAGGCAAAGGATAAAACCTTGGTGCAAGAGTGTTATGTTTGAATTTTTTTTTTTTTGGCCACAATTATTTAAAATTAGGACAAAATTTAGAGAAGAAAAGCAAATTTAAATTCTGACTTCCCACAGGTACATGGAAAATACTCTGCTTTTGCAGTGACCTATAGGGTTAACAGAAAATCAACAAGAAGAAACTGATGAGCATATAAGTGACAAGTATTAACATGGTAAATAACCTACTTAAAATTACTATGGGTTTTTAAAAATATTTCCTCTAGAAAAATAAACTGTCACATAAGAAAAGGCAAACTGAGAAAGTACAGCTGAAAAAGACATGATTTCTATATGTGAAATTTGATAATATTTTGCAAATATATCAAGGCAAACCAACATTACTATTAATTATGTATCCAGGAATGATGCGACAGAAGTTCTGCCTACCTTTGGTTTTGGTTAGCAAAATTTAGTTTTGCCTATAGGCAATATATATTTCAAAGTATGTCAATTATACTTAAAACACATTAATGCATTTTTAGAGTAATTTCTGTGTCAGTGAAATTATTGCTTGCTCTCCCCCCTCCCCACCCCCCACTGATGTCACATACGACTATAACCACATGGAAAAGTAATATTAGGAAACACATTAAAGATGATTTATCAGCTGGGAATAGGAAAGAGAGCCAAGAGCAGGTGATGAACTCTTCAGAACCACTGCATTAAGCTGAGACAGAAAAGGCTGCTCCATTATGTCAACTGACCTGAAATATATAATCAATTTGGACCAAGTTCCATTCTCATTCACTCTAGCCTAATTACATATTATTTAAAAGGCATTACTCCGGATTTCTACTTACACAAGTGATCGTCAGAATTTGGCTTTTATTTGGCCCAAGACAACATGATAAAACAGCCTCACGGAAACCATGACTCACTGCAGCTCCAGGAATGCACTGCTTGCTCTCTTTCAAAGGCAAGGTCTTAACTTGCAGCCTTCACCATTTGTTTGCAAGTGGACCAATGTGTTTTTCACTCAAGTTGTTCACTCAGGTAGGATTTGGAGGTGAAAGGTAAAATAAAAGTAGTCCTAAATCTCCAAACTTAAAAATCAGCTGAGAGACCAGTAAATGAACTGTACAAGTTGTTCAGGGCTGCTTTAATATGCTCAAGGAAAAGATGCTGCTTAACAAGTAGTCTGGCAAATCCTTATCAGGTGCAGTTTCCAGATAGAAGTAAAGCACAGTCCCATGTTGAGCGCATTACAGTATCTAATCTGGCAGTCACAATAGGTGACTGATGCAAGATTCTCTCCCAGCAGAAAAAGTATTTGACACAGGAGGTTACTTAGCAACATTTAGACAGAGGCTAAAATGACAATAGGATGGAAGTTTAATAAGGGACTACTAAAGGCCCAGAATTCAAGACTGACCACAATAACAGGAGGAAGTGTAAATGGTATCTTTCCACATAGCCTAGACTCCTACAGGGGATTTACTAATAAGGAGGATAGCCCAAATCTCTTCTTTGGACTCCAGCAGAATTTGGTCAGTAGTGGCTGTGATGGGAACCTGCAACACCCCCTTCAGCCCAGCTATCCCAGGGAGGCACTTCCACCATCCTTTTCATCTACTTTCAGGTAATCCCTGAGGTCAGTGAAAGAGACAACCTGTGTTCACCCTGCACCATGGAAAAGTCCCATATCTCGAATAGATTTTTGTTTCCAGGTAATCTAATGGTTAGGCTTATCCACATGCTCAACCCACCACTTTCCTCGTCTTTAACCTGTAGCTCAGCAATGCATGCAAATGTTCACTCACGTGGTGATTAACCCCAGGAAAGGAGACAGTATCAAAGAGAATATCTTTTAATAATTCCTTTAGTCAGAAAGGAAACCTGGGGATTCCTCTGTTACATTCTGTGGAAATTTGATGAGCAAAGCATTCCTTTCACACTCTGGTATTCACTGGACCAGACTGATCTCAGTTACAAGGGTGTCACAAGACCAGAATGCAATTACAATCAATTATTTAACAAGGAGAAAAATCACAAATCTGATCTGTCTTGGACTTTTTTTTCACTGGATGTTGTGATGAACTGCAATAGCATACACTGCTAAATGGTAATTTATCTTTTTTGGCAGGAAAATACAAAATGGTCACCCCAAAGGTAACAAAGCATCACCTAAAGAAAACATTTTCCAAAGGCTACAAGAAGTAAACAGACCTACTTTCAGGGTTAAGGACTGGTGCTAGAAAGTTCAGAACTAAGTAGCATGTTTCCTACTCAGTGACCAAATATTTAAATGACCCTTCAAGTTCAAAAGTTTAAACAGTCAGTTTAAAAAACTGCTGTGCTTATTTCATGTGTTTGAACAGCCACACTGAAAAAATCCCTTTCACTTGAATAAGCAGCTGATCATTTTTCTGAAGTAAATATACGCAGAATTTGAACTCAAAAGGAGCTGTATGTGGTAATCAACACATTACTCAGCATAATGAGAAAATTATCTCTGTTTTCTAGAAGCATTAGATGATTGCATGATAGCAGTATTATACTTTATCAGCACTAATACATCGTCTGTGTAGGAGTACTCAGGAACAAAAGTTTTTCCTGTAAAAGCACGGGCAGTGTCTGGCATTCCGTGGCTCTTAATGCTCCCGAAATATCTCGCAAGCCAATTTGCCAGTCCCATTTTTCCGACGATGCAACTATTTATCTCACATGACTAGGTCTATAGAAAGGTCCCTGAAGAGGAGAGGCGGCCGCGCCGCCCGCGGAGAGCGGCACCAGCTCCCACGGCAGCGCCCGCGCCACCACCACAACTCCGTGAGCCGCTGGACAAGCCTGGCCTCAAAAGGTCTGGTTTACCTAGGGGACCAGCTCCTCCTCCTCCCCATTTTTATACTACTGTGGGGTTAATAGCTATGTCGTGTGGGGTCAGGGAAGACATCTGTGTCTCAGATAATATGCTTACGGTGATTACCACACATAATTGACTGACCTTCCCTCATTCTTTTCCTGCTGCAGGCCATGGCTGATAGGGTGAGATGCTCCAGAGGAGTTTATTTTCCATCACACACTATTGTGCTGCTGAGCAAATATTTTAGCAAGCGTTGAATGAATCACCTTTCAGACTTTGGGTTTGACAGTTAAAATATGAAGGCTGTGTCCAATCTAATAATATTACATTTTAAATCAGCTTTGGGAGAAAACATGGGAAAATCCTACTTAAAATCCATTTATAGATACCTATTAAAATCCTGGTTTGAGTGGTGAAGTCAATGTAAATTTTTTGAGAATTCTTGTTCTTTCTTTTGCTCTCTCTGCAGGCTTCATCTCCTTACCTCGCTTGGAACATTTTGAGCTCTTGAGTGAGTTTGTCTCAAAAAATGTCTGCAAACCTGGGTATAATAAACAAACAAACAAATATTTGTGCTCTGCAGGAGCCAAGCTTCCAGGTAGGAAACACTGAGGTCTAATTTAAGATCCTTGCTTCAAGAGAGATCATTAGAAAACGTTTTTAATTTATGGAGCTGTGCTATAGAAATACTGGACTGTGCTGGACTGTTCTGCATAAAAACGTATTATTTCATTTTACAGCTGACAAGAAATAAGAAAAGTCTTCTCACCATTCAGCAGCAAAGCAATATTTTTCCCACTTTATATAAAAGAAGAGCAAAATTAGCTGTTATTTTCAATACACACTTAAAAAAGAAATGGAATAAATGCAAGAGATCTTTTTTTTTAAAGTACTGCCAAATGAAAGCTTCATTTGAAACACTGAGATTTTAACTTTCTAATACTGTTTAACTCTGTTTTATCTATCTAGCAATTAGTCTATCAATCCAGACATAATATACTCCCACAGGAAACAATCCTTATATATATGAATATATGTATATGTCCCAGGTTCAATTGTGAGTGATTAAAGCTTTATACCAGGAATATTCATCTCTCTTAGGGAGACCAGGAGATACACAGAGACGTCTGTACAAACACACACACACACACACACACACACACACACACACACACACACACATACACCTACCTACTTCCTCCCTCCTTTTAAAACCCTTTTGTTACATGGAAAATAATCTTTACCACACACCACCAGTGTGTCTTTATGGCCTATCCTCAGAATTTCAAACTGCAGCAATTTCACTGGGAATTAATGGGCGGAATGATATGATACATTGAACAAATACATCTGTTCTTACTCCTGTGGCTGAAAGCTAACATTTGTGCAAATGAATGTTCCAGCACTACAGCCAAAAAGTGTTTCCAACCCCAGTAGTTCCTCCGCTTTAATTTGTCCAACAACATAATCTACATCCTGAGCTGCCATTTACAGAAATCCATTTGGAACTGCCATCATCTTTCAAACATTTCATATAATTCATAAAATGTAGCAACTGCTTAACAAGGAAAAATATACATATTCTAAATGTATGGGTGATCTTTAGACAAATCTCAGCATCACTTCATAATTATATACTACAAGTTTTAATTAACTAAAGCTCTGAAAATCATAATGCCTTATTAAAATGCAATTAATCCTTTGATTAAAAAACAAAAAGCACAAGTATTTACAACAAAAACACAAGTACAATAATTACAAATATCATGTACCCATTTCTTTTATTTGGGTGTCACTTATGATGTCTCACGTTCCCTTCATTAATTCAAATACACACATTATCTCAAATCCACAGCAGACTGAGTGACAGTGGCCACCAAACACACAGCACTATATCCTATTGATTTCTGCAAATCCTGAACAATGCCATTTGCATGCTTGTTTCTGTAATAATAAAGATATGCCATTCAGAATTAAAGCACCGGCCAGACTAGTGGCAACTAATTGTGTTGTGTGTAATGAGTGCAATTTCAATTTGATATAACCCTCAGCTTTTCTTACAGCATTCGCTAAGTACTTTCAAGTCTTTGTGGGGAAATAATTGATTTTTTTGTGCTGTGGGCACAAGAAAATTATTATGATCTTTTGAATAATGCCAAAGAAAGGACCATGAATGATTTAAATTGGTATATGAAGAAGGCTTCACTGTGGATTGCAGTTTGACTGACATCCTACTAATGTAGTATCTAGATTAGCAATTTTTAAGGAGGCAGCTAATATAAAACTGGTAAAACGGAAAACATTGCTAACAGGGATTTCGTATTTGTTATTCAGCAAGGAATAACAATATGGGGATTTAAGGCATGTCAGACAAACACTATACTATTACATAATTGCCCTCACTCCTTTCTTTTATGGCACATGTATTGAAGGGTATGTTTCAACTGATAAATTACACATTTAAAATATGTAGATACAATGGTACTGTACTAGGTTATCACAGCAGCTAAAGTCCATTGGATATGTTGGTCTGTAACCACCATGTACAAAACCTTTTGTTTTGCGTGATTGTGACAGAAAGGTTAGCAATCTTTCAATAATTACTCTTCTGAAGAATTGAGATAATTGCCTTTTCCTTTCAAAGGAAGGAAATCTTTTTCCTAAAATGCTGCCCACACTAGAACACCAACCTGCCGATTTTATCTCCTGCCCTGTAAGTTTTATTTAAGAATGAAAAGTCAGAGACAGGTCTCAGCCATCTAAAGCAGTACCCCAAGACAAAATCACCCAAATCACTTCCTGCACATAACTAATTGTAGATTGTTTCAACATGAAATCAAACTCCCTTTTTCTTTTCTCTTTTTTTTTTTCCTCACTGATGAATACATTCTATGTAGCAAAAGTGGTGAGTGAATAAATAAGGACATTATCCACATTCCACCTTAAAATGCATACCTTCCAAATCTTATTCTTCAGAGGAGGGAATGTTGTTAATTTAGTTGGTCATAACTAAATAGTTTCTAATCTGGAGCAGGAGTCTGCTGAGAATATTGGACAGTTTAAAGGTTAATCACCATCGCCTGGTTACACAAGTGAGGCAGAACTAATTCCTCCAAAGGCAAATGGCTTGCAGTTTTATCAGCAGTGCAGATTAGAAGTGTTAATATACAGAATAGAATGGATGCTCAAGGGCCAGTTTTCCCTTATCGGCAAACTTTGCAACAGAACTCAGCTACTGCACAACCTCTGCACTTTCTATAATAAGGCCCCTCATTTTGCCTCTCGAGCAGAACTATCAAACAATCCTCCCCAAACCACTGCCACCAAAATCAGGGTATTACAGACCACAGCTAATTGGAAGATCACTATAATGAAGTAAAAGATAAAATACTTTGGCTGCTGGCCTAAAATGTGGATCAGCACAACATAGGAAGCTATCTGGCTATGTCACATTCTGAGAGATTTACATAAACAATAAACTCAAACCAACAGCCCCCAAAAATACATCTTTGTTTACAGTAAATGCAACCTAAAGCACTGGTTATAAAAACTGGGGGGATTTACATATTCAGCATTATTATTATTATTAACAGAGCAGACTCTACCAGATGTATGTAACTATGTATGCAGTGCAAGAAGATAAAAGAAGGTAGGGTATTGTAAGTACACATGTTGTAAAGCATTTACAGATTTATGTTGCTCGATGTGCACTAGAATATGTTTGTTACTGCAGCACATCACAGCACACAGACTCTTGCTCAACTTTTCTAAGGTTGTTCTATGCTGCGGGTGTTTTCCTTCGGAAAAAAGAAAGGAAAGGGGAAGATCCGTAAGTGTCACCTGCTATTTCCCAAATAAAATATGCTGATGGAAAATCCTACCTAAAAAGACAAGAAAAAGAAAAGGTACATTCTGTATATGCATCAAGGAAAAAGCAGGCAGTTCTGCTCAACAAATAAGAAGGACAGCCAGTTCAGAGAAAAGTCATATAAAATATTACAGTAATCACCTTTGTGTAAGAAACCTGGGGATAATGAGCATACATTTTACAAACACTGAGCCTGAGCCTGCTCCTGTTAAATGGGTGGGGACTTCTGCCACTGACAGAAGTGGGCTCTGGACAAGCTCTCTAAGCTCTCTTGGAGCTCTGTTAAAACTGTCCAGGCTGTCCTCTCTGCACATCTCCTGAGTCACCAACACAGCAAACCTTTTGCCCCATCTGTTCTGTGTTTTCACTGTGTATGGGCTCCAGCTGAGGAAAATATTTCATTTCAGGACACCAAGTACTTAAGTCCCATTCACATCTAAGTTCAGTTCAGGAGGGGGAAGCAGAATATTATGAATCAAATTATTTTTCTAAAATAAAGGGCTGTTATTTTAAATGTGAGATGTGTCTTTTACCAAACACAGAAAATCTGATTCCTTCTAAGATTATCACAGAGGAAGAAGAAGCATTTTTTTTTTAATAGAGAAACAACTTTTCCATAGCTGGGAGCCTCCAGAGGATATGCAACACTCATGCCTTGCTCAGGGCAGCAGCAAAAGCAAGACACTAAAGATGTAAACAATAGACAATTTAGCCTTAAATATTACCTACTACAATAAATATGTTTGAAACTGGAATTGGGGAACTACAAAACCTTGCTAGCTAGCAACAGAAAACATCATCTCTCACATACATTTGATGTTCTTTAAGAGTAATTTAATTAGATACATGAAAGTATAACCCCAAGCACATTAGGTGCAACAGAAGCAGAATGGAGAAATTGCCTTTTGAGAAGGATTTGTGCTTGGGCAGTGTGTGCCTATTCCTTAATATTTCAGAATATAAAAACACACCTATCTAGATTCACACTAGTTAGTAATCACTAACTCTTACCAAAGCAAAGATACTCCCAAATCCTCACAGCTGAAAACAAACCAATGTCTTGTTGTCATCATGCCTTATTGGCATCTTCCCTCCTTTCCAAAAACTTGGGTAAACTTGAGGTTTACAGTGTCATGTGAGAGCCTACAGTTCTGCAGAGACTATAAGATGCACATCTCCGTCAGCCAAGGACTTATCCATCAGCTCCAAGGCTGGCACCCTCCTGATCCCTCCAGGCACATCAGTTTATCTTCACTGACATGGAATCAAAAAAAGGGAGATGGTTTCTATAGCAAGGATTATAACTGTTTAAGACAAAAAAATAGACTAAAATTTTTTTTTCAAGTAGTGGAGAGTAGACATTGTTGGCTATTAATGGAACACCCCATCACAAATAAAACACAGCTTGGCTCTGGTCTCATGGTGTAACTGGATGTAGGTGCATTGCAGAGATCTAATATTGAGATGAAATTGAATACAGCTTCATCACCAAGTAGATTAGATGAAAACATTCATAGCTACTGCCATGGGCATAGACAGAAACCATTAAGGACTCTAAAGGACTTGAAGATTGAGAAAGACAATACCAAAAGCTTGAAAATTTTAATTAAAAGTGAACACTAAAAACTAGTACTGTCAATCGCCTTGCCTCATGTGGATCTCACCATACCAGATGATTTTACCAACTAGAGGGGGGGGGTGGGTGGGTCTAGCACTATCTTACTAGTAGGTTCAAAAATTTCTCCAACCGGTTCAATGCTAGGTAAGGGTAACAAAGACATTTACCATCACTCCAAGAAATCACTCCACTGCTCCCAAAAATTAAGATTATAGAATTCATCCTCACAGAAACAATCTTATTAGAACTTCTCATTAGAAAAACAGCCAGCAGTGTAATCAGATGATGCCAGTGAAAACTCACAAATTTTTTAGAACCAGGAGCAACCTGTTGATCAAACAAGACGTCCTTTGAGGGACACTAAGACTACTAATAGGTGACTGAACATCTCCTACCCTACAAAATCCGCAGATAACACTCAGAGAAAAAAACCCATAACACATTAGGAAAAACATTCATATGTCAGAAGGGCAAACACAATGAAACCAATGCAAATCCATAAATTAAGGACTTCGGTCTCTTACGTACTATTAAAAATAATCCTTCCTTTTCCTGTTTATCCAACATGAGGAATAAAATTAAAGAAAACACAGGATAAAAGCAGAGCTACAGAGGAACATATCTTTTGACCACAGGCACCAGTATCTTCTTTCTGCTCATCTATGTTTGTGGACAACACTGCTCACCTGTAGATAGTGTTGCTGCTCATCAAGCGCTAACATAGCTCTGGAGGAATTAATCATATCCTGGCAGGAGGCTGTCCAAAATGACCCATTAGAGATTTCTGTCTTCAGCATTTCCAACTACAGGATTCTTGGAGGCCAGTGATTTGAACCTAGTGATTCAGAACAGCAGGAGATACAGCTGGTTTCAGTAGGCAGAGAAAATATTCGCTCTGTCTAGACACAGTTTCTATACAACTCTGTCATAAGAATATTCAAGTGCCTTTGCTGTTTGCAAGCACTTAGAGACAGGAAGGTTTGTTGTGTGTATACCTTTGCATTTGTTTCATTTTGCACATCCAGCAAATATGTGGAAATATAAATGAGTGGCATGATCTCAGGAAGTTAATCTATATTGTTATAAACAATGGATAAATTTCATTTGAAAAAAATGGAAGAGAAAATATTTTAAAAATTGAGGAAGACAGATACAAGAATCTCTTGCAGTCTGGTCTGAGAGCAATCTAACTGGAATTTGCCACTGGATGGATATATCATTTCATGTCTGCCTACTCCCAGGCAAGGCTGAAAAATGTCCATGGGCTTCTGTCAGTTATTCTCCTCTTATTCAGAACTGCATCGTCAAAGGTAATCACATATTTCTTTGCCTCTAGCACCCTGCCTGAACAGTTTAAGTATCTCTGCATTGAGCCCACAGGCTACTCCTTTATCAAGAGTTTATTAGTGTTCTACCTTGCCAGACCCACTTTCTCTTTTAATTTTTTTTGTTGTCTCAGATAACAATGGCTGTATAGACATTTTAAAGAAGACATGACAATATTTTGGACACATTCCCACTTCTTCTCATCATATAACTGTACATCACCAGATATGTTCTAGAACTATTGTATTAATGAAGATACAGAGATAGCATTATCCCTAATGATATTAATCACTTTTTGCCACAATATCCAGGTGCCCTGTTCCCATTTGGCATCAGATATAAGTTTACATAGCCTCAAGGGGAGACTGGGCAAGACCACAGAGCAGAAATGTATACTGGGATTTAAACTCTTTGGAACTACATCCATTGCATTAAATTCTTCAGCCATGAGTAGCTGAAAGCTGTGAGAATACTTAGGAGGAGGCATCAGATATGCAAGGCTGGTTCTCTACTCTTCCCTGCATACCCACTTATGGCTATTGTTGGAGCCAGGATATTGGGCTACACTGACCTTTGTTCTGAACCAGTATGCCTCTTATGTTCTTATTATGTTCTTATGTTAAGCAGGAAAAGAATTTAGCCTCTGGATAACACCCGGTTGTGCTTGAATTCAGTAGCAAAATTCCTTTTCATTGTTTCAGATTTGGAAAATTAATTACCAGAAAAAGAAGTGTGCACACCGGTATACAAAGTTGCTTGGTACCAGATATAGAAGATTATTTTTTTATAATTAGGAACCTCACAAGACTCTTTTTATATCTATATGGATAGGGATTTTTTTCACCCTGAAATACATGTAAGCCAACCCCTGCTCCAGACTCCAGCAAAATTCTCCATTATGAAAGTATTTTAAATAGTTCTCCGCACCATCCACCTAAGAAAGGATTCCATAGAAAGAATTTCTGAGTGTGAAAGAGATTTTAGGCAGAACAGTTCTGTTGATGGCCTTGCAATCTTTGCCAGAATATGTACGGTTTCCTAGATCTTTAGCTCCAGACTCTGGGCTCATCCAGACATTGGCAGTTTAGTTGCGGCTCATAGAGTGGCATTGCTGGTTTATAATATTTTTTGAATTATGTCATTTTATAATGACATAATTATAACTCTGTTCAGATGGAGCTTCAGCCCCCTTCATTGAAATTTTTTTGAGATGCATAATGACTTTTGGAAATATTTTTAATCTCTTACTGATTATCAAGTTTGATTCTCTCGCTGTCTACAACAAATACTGTTCCACAGATTCTACCTGAAAAGGTAAGAATTTAGGCGTTCCTGGAAGTCAAGATCTACATAAGCACTGTGAATAAATATCTGGCTATGGTGAACAAAATAACAACTTGCATTAAGGGTCAGGATGCCTTACAGAAGGTTTTAAAAAGATAAAGAAAAAGTGCAACAGGAAATACACAAACCTAACAGCACAATAGGGAATTCTGGGTCATATCTTAAAATGGACATGCAGACATCATTACTTACCAGCAACACATCAGGAATTTATTTCCTTCACACATCACAGTTTGAAGCTGGAAAGCAATCTTGCATAGCTGCTTGTTTTGGTGGGACTATACAAGCGGAACTGAAATCAGATAAAACCACATGTAACAGCAGAAAAACAGAAGAGGCTTAATTCTAAGTGTTTCTGAGCTTGGCATAGGAATAAGGAAATTAGAACATGATGAATATTAATATTTAGATTGCCTGTGCATCAAAAGGTAAAACATCTCAGAAAAGCTACCTCTGCTGTGCATATCAACCTCTTATTCTTTGATGTTTTGTTATACAAACAGTAGTCAAATAAATATACACATAGAGCTCAAAAACCTACAGTATTTCACAATGTCACATCAAGTGAGGGATTCTTTTGATATTTTTTTCCAGACCTGCTCATGTGCACAATTTCTTTATGCCTCATTTGCTATAAAAATATTGGTCGATGAACAATGAATAAGTAGACATATTTCATTGTATAACCAGGAGTGAGCTGTCTTTTTAGGTTTGTCTTCATTTTGCAAGCCCATATATCTTAACCTTCATAATGCCTGTTTACATCAATAAAGTCAATTTATTTACTGAACTGTATTCGCATAGTTATTTATTTATACTGTAATCTTTAGAAAGCTAGATATTTACTACAGTAAATTTGTGAATAAAGTTGCACAGAAACTTCAAACATGGATGAATCTGATGTGTTCTGCTTCAAGAGATGTCTCAGTTTGACCATATCAGTAGGACTGCTCTTCTGCTGACAGCTGCCTAAAACACCTTCTGAACTGGAGGTGTAAACACATGAGGAAGTGGTGGAGATTGTTTCAGTTCTTGGTACTCCATGATTTCTGTCATCTCCTCCTCCATGAGAGGCTCAATAGAAAACGTGAAATTTATATGAACAAATGCAACTGATTTGTGGAAAATACACACAAAGTATAATCCAGACCAGATATTTTTTATATTTTTTAGAAAGAAATACTATATTTAAACAAGTCTGTATCCAGCTACTTTATTCTTCTTAAGGTAATTCCACTAAAAAAAAAAACATAAAGAGAATTATCAATACTATCTGACAATATAAACTAACAAAATTAATCCAAATGGGAATGAGCTTTATACATGGCAGAGAAAATGGTGTGATACCAAATGTTGGCTGCTGTTACTGACCAAGTCAACAGATAAAGCCTTCAAGCTGGTTAAACATCTGGAAGGAGGAGGTAGCATTTACATGGAAGATGGATATGATTGCAGCAGTAAAATAATCTATTTCTTGGGAAAATGTAACAAAAAAAGAGCTGGCCCTTTCATCAGGCATTTCTGGTGAATGTCACTAAGGTACTCCTTGGAGCAATATCTTGTTTTGTTTGCAAGAGTTTTCACAGATACCATAAAAGTACCTACCCCATGTCTGATTTTTAGTAAGTAACAAGGAAATTTAAAGTTTCTTGAAGCACTTCTCATGTCCAGCTCCATCTCCATTCTGGCCAAGAGAGTAGAATATTTTATCTGGCAAATGCCTAACAACCCACTTGCTGAACTTCACGCAGGTGAGGCAAAGTTAGATGCTCTGGAAGTGAATGAGAATTATGACTTGGCTTTCTGTTCATCAAAAAAAAATAAGGGCCCTTTGTTATTTGTTATTTGCCTGTCTGTGTGGCTAGGTTTTAAGGTAGTATAAAACTGGGAGGGAGCAAAGGAAAGCTGAACATCTTTGCAAAAGTTCCTAGCCCTAAAATACAAGTTCCTGTTCTTAGCTCTGCAGTGCAAGCTCGTCTCTCAAGGACATTAGTATTGTGTAGTCTTCATCACCTCTGCCCACCCAGTCCGAAACCAAAATGGTTGCGGTATGACAGGCTTGCAGAAGATTTGTCTCACTGGGATCTGTGCTGGCCACCAACCAGTTTCCTGATGGCATTTAAGGTTGTTGACTTGAAGCCATGCTGGCAATTTATCAGCGGGGAGTTGAGTGGGAGGTGCCTTTCTGCCCCTGTTGACAAGACTCAGGGTGGAACATGCTCGATAACACATGAAGGAGTAACTTGGTGCTGCCCACGTTGCCTCTCATCAACATGGTGACCACATCCACCCTAAGAGCCCTAAATGGCATTCTGCTTGTGAAGAGGTTGCCTCCCTCCTGTTTAAATGGCGCAGTGGTAATCAGTGAGGATGCTTAACTTGAAAGAGAATATGAGATCAGCAACTTGGACTCAAAAATTCTTTCTCTCTAGAGCAGATGTCCAGAGCCAATAAAAGCCACCAAAAAAATATAATTTTCCAGAGGTTTTAGAGCCTTCATATTATGAGGGGGTTTTAAAATTCCAGCCAAGAACAAAATGCGCAAGATTTGGGCCACCAAAATTGAAAATAGAAAGATTTCACTTTCAGGTCATAAAGACGATTCATTAAGCCTTAACTTTTATCTTTTCCTTCTTTCTACAGTACCTAAGACAATATTTAAAGACATTCAAAAGAAAAATATTTGGAAAGAGGAAAGTGAAAAGTCTGTATTCCCAAAGACATCAAAACAAGATGTTTTGACAATGCCAGGAAATTGTTGTCAAATTTTTTTGTCCGAATTCTTTTAAGGAAATGACATGATTTCATATAGTATTTTGATTGTCACTAATTGCATTTACTTCAGTAACACAAAGAATGCATAGAAGGATGAAACAATGCATACTTATCAAGTAAAAATGCTGGCTTATTTTAACTGATTCTACCAGCAGAAGTATAGCTCATCTCCAGGTAAGATTGCTATGAAAAATACTCAGTGGAAGAAAGCATGCCATAGAAAGTAGGAGAAGGGAACTGGAAAAAGTAGAGCCTTATGATGAAACAGATGGAATGAAAACATTTGGCAAATATCAGTGGTGGGCTATTTTTTGATATAGCTGTTAGGTTTCTCTAGTTTGGAAAGTCAAGTAGTTTGGCTAATAATCACATGTGCACATTGGAATTAACATACAAGCATCAAAAAAAAAAGCATTGCACTGAGGTTTTTGACCAAAGAAGGAATTTGAATAAAGCTAGCACTGTCAAACTATGAAAGGTCCAGCAGTCTTGCTGTCCCCTTCCAAAGATTTGCACTTCACTCTTCCCCACTTGCAGTTTCCTCTACATAGCAGGATTCTGTTAATAAAAAAAAAAAAAAAAAAAAAAGGAGTTGAGGATTCTCCCAGTGGCTGAGACCAGAAGTTTTCCACAAGTAGACCTGATAATGCAAAACTATTCTGTATATGAAACAACCACAACAGAAGGACAGATAATGGGGAAAGGAAGATTAATCTGACCTGGAAATACAACACTATTCCCTGGAAGTCTTTTTTCTCCCTGGTATCAGACATTGGGAATGAGAGTTGTGCTGACTTCTTTGATGCCAAGAGGAGTTTTGAATTCCTGAGCACAGAAGTAAATTTAAATGGTAAAAGTCAGTTATAATAAAGAGAAAACTACAGCAATATGTCACTGTGTGTAGCATCTCTGTGCTCTATCACAGCACAATTAAAGGATATTAAAGACCTTTATACTTCTATCACAGCAATGCAAAATTTAAGACAGTAAAACAATAAACTGCTTTTTTCATAATGCCAAACTACCTTTCCCACTCTTCTCATTCCCACCTCTGTAATTCTCCTTGAGTTCATCTTTACCTTGACCTTACTTCTGCTGAAATCCTTGTTCCCATTTTAATCACTTCACATCTTGAATACTGCAAATCCTTCTACAGTCTGTCTAAATCCCAACTCTCTCTAAATGTCAAGAGGTCCAGAATGGTGAAGTCAGATTAATTTCTTGCTCCATGCATGGATAAACAATATGATAGAAGGCGTGTTTATGTGTAGTAAAACTGAGAAGCTGAAATAGAAGATGAGGTGATCGTATACAGAACAGGAATGGCAGAGAACAGATGTATTGCAGCTAGAAACTAACATTCTCAGACATTACTGTGACACAATAAAATGTCTACTAGAATATAAGTAGCACTAAGATGAAGAAAATTGGAAATTCCAGGCTTCTCTATCATTGCAGACAGCAAACAGCTACTCTGGGACTTTGGGAGTGCCTCTGCCTCCCAAAACTGTAGCACACATTTGGTATCAAAATAGGCTCTAAATCTTCGTAAGCACAGTGCAACTGTTGTGTAGGAAAATATTTTTTCTCTCTGCAGTCAGAGAGGCAGCCAACTCTTCAGGCTTGCTTGTCCAGCCAGAAGATTTTGTTTACTGTGAAGAAGAACCAGTGTAAAGAAATTATGTGCCAGCAGAAGCTAGAACACAAGTACTTTGTGTCAGATTGTGCTGTTCTGCAGTGATACAGGATCCTAAAAATCACCTGCTTCAGAAAGATTTGTTATATAAATTGCCCTGCTTTTCTGGGAATTTTGTGACCTGTTCTGCATTAAAAAAACGAGGAGTATACAGATGATAAGAAACTCCAGATGCCTGTAGCCCTGCTTGAAATTGATGAAACACTGTGGCTACTTGACTTCACTGGAATTGGTGAAAATAGCTGTTGAATTTTGCCTGGAATATCTTCAGTAGAAAAGGTTTTTATCCTATATTAATCACTATACACCCAAGAGCAAAACCACCATGAGGCAAACTTGATTCCAGCCTTCTTTTCTGGCTCTTACCATGCCTCTGTCATTCTAGTAACATTAATCCAATAAGCATATCCTGACTATGTTAAAAAAAGCCCCAAATAATAATTTAACTCATTAATGCAAAAGATGCCTCATCCATTGCTTCTATATACTTCAGAATCATATTCAATTTTGTAAGAAAGCATTTTCCTCAGCTGAATGGCAATTAAAAACCCTAAAATTAACAAATAAATCCCTCCCTGAAACAGTAACACATCTCAAGAATGCTTGCAAACCAATGAATCAAAACAGGATAGTTTGGATGATTCAAATATTTCATTTCAGTAATTTTGATAATTAATTTTTTTCCATACTAATGGCTCAAATCAGTGAAGAAAACATTATTCTGAATCAAGAAACAGAAATTTCCAAAGAACAGTTCTAGAAAGTAGTTTCAGGTTCAAAAATTACTCAAACCAGCCTCATGCTGAAAAAAGTACACCTGCTTCCACCTCTTTTCAGATGGCTTAAAAACAAACAAAAAAAATCATCCCAAACAACTGTAACTATTTCGACAAAACCAGTTAGCAAATCTGTTTCTGCCCACCTGTGGCTGCTCCTTCAGACAAAATGCATAGGCCTGGAATGGGGTGGTGACCTTGCTGCTGAAGATGAAGCTGAGTGCCCTAGAGCTGGTTTCAGCTTGGTTACATGCCCATCTAAGCCAATTTCCAATTATTTCAGGTGCAAGTTTTGGCATGTGCAGTAGCCCTCCCACTTTGTTTCCTCTCCTCATTACTAGATGAAGACTTGCATTAGATGCCCACAGGCATTTTGCAAATTCAGGGATTTTCAATTACCCATCCTCTGTGGTGTCATCTTTTGACTGCAGCTTTACACTCGTGAATGGGGGGCTCGTGTGTCATTGTTGCCAGCAATGAATAACCACAGTCACTTCCCTCTCGTGCAGAAGGCTGAGCAGCAGCAACCCTCTTGAGTAAGTTCTGCTTTCCTTCCACAAATATTGCTGGATCTGTCTGTGGTGCCAGCTGTGGACAGGAATTTTTTCAACAGTGGTTCTGCATCACTTACGATGCATTTCATCAGGGCTGTTCCTATGTGTGCAAATGGAAAATGTGACTATGAAGCCAGCAATATCTGAGGGATTAATATGATTTCTCATTAATGAGAACTCTGTGACCTTTGGTATGGGATATATTTAGCCTGTTTGTTCTCTTTTTTTTTAGGTGAAGTATATTCTGCAACATGCTGTGATTTCTGGCCTATTGATTAATGGGTCTTTCCACCACAAGCAATCTTAATCTTTCTTAATTGCCTTAATGGCCTCATGGCCTCTCTTTTATACTCTCTGCCCACTATGTTGTTGTTGCAAATGCTTTTGTATCTTAACTTCATGACTATACTAAGGACTTAAAGGAAACTGACTGTGAAGTCTATTGTTGCTCTTGTTCTTTCCATTCTTTAAACCCCTGCTTCAGGTTCCTAATATCTGTAGGTAATTTTTGGATGTAAATGTGCATATATTATAAAACAATTGTCCAGAATTCATCAATAAAGGAGTTGACTTTTTAATCAATTCTTCTTTTAGTTCCAGAGATGTGTAGTGCAGACCAACAGATATATATATATTGTTATTCAAATCTGAAGTATTAAAATTCATGGCTAGTGTTCAAATACATTTGTGAGAATCCCAGTTCTACAGTTCATAGAAGACTTGAGTAAGTCAGCCCTGGAATGGTTTGCTATGATACATAGAATAAAAGATGAAGAGTCCACAAATAAATATCTGGTTTGTGTCTCTGCTCTCTCCCGGGGGTTTATTTAGAAACAAAAGAAGTGATAAGACAAGGAGCCATCAGATTTTTTTACAGTACATGTAATTTAAATTGCATGGTGTCTGGGGTCAGTAATGTTTGTTGGTCACTGTGTTTTTATTTGTGCTGTGAAATAGAAAGGCAGAAGACAGACCAAGTAAATGACTGCAGACTGTTTACTGACTTAATTTTCAACCTACTCTTTCTCTACATGAAGAGGTGGAATGCCAGCAGAAATACATGGACTGCCTGTGTCATCATTAGCCCATGGGCTAAATACAGCACCATCACATGAGGTTGACTCACATAGCACAGACACTTGCAGGAGATGTACCCACACAAAAGAATAATTATAACAGGGGTGTTGTTGACATTCATAAATGACCCTAGGCTCAAAAACTTCAGTCCACAAAGTCTACTCCAGGTACAATATTTTTCAAATGCTTCCAGGCAAGAAGGAAAAAGTTTATGAAAGATTTCATCTAAGTGGTGACAGTAGCTCAATCTAAAGTTCTTTATTTGCCTGCCACTACTTATTCCCAGCAACTTCCAAGTCTAGATCTAGTCTAGAGCCAGCTGTGCAAAAGCAAAGGCAAAACTGTGAAGGCAGCAACTTCTATGGAAATGATTTCACTCCTCTCAGAAGGGAGAAGGTAATGCACAGTAATTGCAATACCCACAAACAGCAAATCTTTAAAACTGTCAGTAGTCCAGAAATGTGTCACTTAGACCACTGTAATTATGGGAGAAAAGGTGACATTCAGGGCTGGAAAAAGAAACATGCTTGTGGTAGAGTCTTTTTATAGGAAAATGTCACCTGTTTAAAAGCTGTTCAGAATTTTGGCAAGTTAGAAATAATCATGGCTGACATTACTTGGCAAAGAGCAGATGAAAAGATCAAAACTGGATAATAGATAAAAGCAATCCAGCCCATGGTTCCATCTTTCAATTTATAATGGCAGCAGCAATGTCAAACACTCCAAAACCTGACAACCGATGTGGTATGAGCAGGTGTGAAAGCAGGGGGAAAATGCCCAGGGGCAAAAAAAAACCCCAACAAACCACACTGACAATTTGAACAAGAGAACAACACATTTCACCCAATTAGAAAGATATGTGCATATGCATAAATATTATTTATTTGCTTAGTTTTAAATGATAGCAACCAAGATTTACTAAGACTTATGGTTGCTTACCTCTGCAATGTTAGTTCTCATTCTTTCCTCCAGCATGATGTATCACATTAATGACAGCAAGCTTCCATCCTCTGAAAAGCAGGTAAATCCAGGTCTTACAAAGCCTGTCTAACACAGAGGCCAAATTTAAATTGGAAGTTTGAACAAAAACTATGATTTCAGATTTCTATCTAAATGAGAGTTTTTAAATAGAATTTTATGTACACAGTTTCCTAGAATGCCTTTTCTTGTTGATTTTGGTAGGCAAGGTCAAAGGAAATATTCTTATAAAGGTTCTGACCCACACAGCTTTAGTATTAATTTCACCTTGCACTGCCATCAGGGTTAGGCTCTGCAGATTTAGCGCTGGCACTGAAACAAGAGGTTTGGAGCTCTAGTAACCAGTCAGGAGAAGGCAGTTTTCCCAGTGATGAAGACAGATGGTCAGAAGGAAGTCAGACGAATGAAGTATTTTAATGATGTCTCACTTATGCACCAACCTTTTGCACTTTTGCACTCAGTCCTAATACTTTGTTTTTAGATACTCATCAATTTCACTTGGATTTTTTTTTGCCATAATCCCAAGTTTGGATTTGTTATACAGAGCCTCAGTTGACTCAGAGAGTCTGATTATTCGATTTGTGGGTATTTTAATTCTAGTTTACCAATAACACAAAATTAATCTTAACATCCAGCTACAGATGCCGCATCAACTTTTACGGGGGGAAAGGGTTTTTCCTATCTTTTAAATTTAAGTATTTCTAAAATGTTTGAAAAATCTTTCTATAGCAGAGTCTACCCTGGAAGAACAGAAAATTTGAGGTTTGATTTTTGCTTTTTATTTTTTTCCTGATCTACAGAAAACTTATTCTTTTGTTTAATGAAGAAATACATGACAGTACTTACCCACCCTACTAAAAGATGATTGAGAAAGCAGCTACAAAATATAAAGCAGTTGTTTATGGCCACAGTTACCTTTCTCTGTTGAACAGAATGGATCAGACCTGTATAAAACATCCTGGGAAAAGAGCCCCTATGAAAAGGGAGGCCTGGCTAGGTGGGAGCTAAGATGCAGGAAATCAGGACACTAAGGAATGTGCAGTGCTCAATGCTGAAATGGTTTTCTTTGTGTGTGTGTGCTGGTATTTTTGGTTTGAGCTTTAGTTAATGATAAAAAAAACCAAAACAAAATAATTTATGACTATCTCTGGCCTTCGCATTTATTTACTTCCTGGGACTTGGGGAAGGGCTGGCATTTTCTTTAGCAACAGAGCTCAGCATCATCTGATGGAGCCTCTCAGCTGCATCTCCAGATGCTGAACACAGCTCTCTCTTGTTATGGTACTCTGGAAACCCATGGTGTAGTAAGAGCAAGTTTTTTTTTATCTGTAGCCATCCATTAAGTCAAATCTATATTTTCCATAGATTTTATTGTGTCTCAGGTATTCCTTGAATCTCAGGCAACTAAGTTTTAGCTAGCATTATAATCTCTTTGCTGATATTTGTGACAGTTTTACAGAATTCTTTTTCAACAAGAAGTTATCCAACAACCATGATTATGGTCACATCGAACACCTACCAGCACCTACTGAGCTAACAAACCAGGAGGGTTTCTTGGGAATGAAATGGCTCCAGGACAATAGAAGGAACACCTTTTAACACCACCTCCACCATCACACTTTATAGGCATCAGAAACTATCTCCCCTGAATTCTTACTCCTTTCAAACTGATTCTTACAGGCTCAAACTGATGTATAAGGAAGGAAAGAGAGAGAAAAATCAAAGTGATGTTGCCATGAGAACCAAGGGGCTACAGAGGCAACAGTAAGTCAACATTTTCTGGAACTAGAAAACATGAGTATTATCACTACATTAATAATTGAATCTTTATGACACAAAAGACATACCACTTACTTCTCAACCTCAAGATTATACTATGGTGTGTCACACTTCTGTGTTCTTGCCCATACCCTGATTCCTCCAACACCTATTTAAGTGTTTAATTCCACTAACATAAAGAATCTTCATGGGTCCATCACTGACATACACCTCAAGGAAGTGGAGGAAAGTGTTTGTGCCAGAACTTAAAACTTTTGTCTTTAGGTACATTCCACTGCTGCATGGGAATCACCATGCTTAGTGCACAGCAAACACAATGATGGCAGCAGGACAAAACTGAAAAGGTGGGGTGAGGATTCATCAGGTTCTTTGAAAACTGCAGAATTTAAAATTAGTTTGCTCACTGTCTGTAGGATGCTATTCAACCTGGAAATAATGAAAGAGACCCAGAACTACAGCTCCACCAAGAGCAGTGCCTGAATAGTTCTGTGCTGCATTCACAGATCTACCAGAGTCAAAGACATCCCTCTACTCAAGAATGTTTCAAGTAAACCTAAACCAGTGGTAGTGAAGAGTGAAAGGGTTGTGTATTACAGCTACAATACTGCACATCCTCAGGGCTGGAAGTTAGGAGACCTGAAGTTTTGGGTTAAACTTGAATGCTGTCACTGATGTAAAATTAATGCAGAGGGTGTGGGGAAAAAAGCTGGTAGGAAGTTCTGGAACACAAAGAGACATACCTTTAGCATTCAGTTTGCATAAGCCTTTTTCTGTTCAGCTGGCCATGTATCTTGCTTAGAGTAACCTTTTTTTTGCCCAGCTCTGCCCTCGCTCAAATCTGTGTAAATGTTATCATTAAAAGCTCAAGTTCATCAGGGTACATGGGTGCATACAAGGTTTTCATTACAAGTCATCTGCTTGCTTTCCATGAAGCTATTTAGGTACTTATATTCAATTGTATTCTTAAAAACACACAGAGTCAGCCCCTAAGTCAATTTTCCTTTGCCATCTTCTAACCAATGTCATGGATGTATTATTTTCCTTGACTCCTTGTCTGCCCTTTAAACTCACCATCCCTGTCTGTAGTGCTCTAAAATGTCTGCATACTTACCAGCATTTCTCCGTAGATTTTCTTCCCCTTATTTTGTCTGAATTCTCTCTCTTGTCTAATGTCATACAGTTCCCTTGACTTGCTTCCTCTGCTCTGGACCATAAGTAGCATCTGATGTTTTTTCTCCTACTTTTGAAACAGTGTCCCTGGCCTCTGTCTTCATTCAAGTAGCCTTTCAACCCCTTTTGACCATCATTATTATTTTCCACATTTCAGTTCTTCATGAAAAGGCAAGAAAAAGGAGGAAAAACATGATGCAAGAGTGTACCAGAAGTGCTGAGACTCTTCAGAAAATTCAATTATCTTAATTTTATTCTTAGAAATAATCAGTGTAATAAAATCACTTCTATTTTTCAGGGGATATTTACAATTATAATTTGATAATATAGATTTTGAGATAGCAGATTCCACTTGATGAATAACAGCTTCCAAGTTCTGCATTGCCTTACCTGAAGAATTGAAGTCACAAACCTCCTCAGAATGTACCCAAAAACCACAGAAGAGAAATGTCATGAAGCGTAGAAAAACAGGCAGAAGACTTCAGAACAGAGCTTCTCCAAGAGAGGATTCTCTAAGTCCTGGCTATGTGATGGCTTTGGCTTAGGTTAACTCTGCACTGAGGACTGCAGTGCTGGCTTAGCTCCTAGAAGTGGTCCTGCCCCAGGACGTCCAACTCCCCTGTGGGCAAGATCAGTGTGCCCCTATGTTCAGTCCTGTGCTGTACCTGAGCTGTTTGGTTTGAAGTCTGTAGCCCTGCAGAGTAGACACACACCATGGAGGCACAAATAGTTTTGATCTGATGGAGGGAATAGTTGTTGGGTCCAGTGATAGGAAATACAATCAGCAACTTCTCCCATTTTTGACAATTCATAAATTGTGCAGAAAGAAACCATTGCAGTAATTTTGCAGCCAAAGAAGTAGGGCAAAAAGGGCTTCTCCACACTTTTGTAATCAGGTTGGCGTGTAACCTCCAAGCTCACTTAACTCTCTTTCATCTTTTATAAAAGAATTGACTGTAGTCCACTCAGATGCCTACCTGTGCTTATCCTGGAGTCCCTAGAGGATTTCGCAAGAAGACTCCCCAGATGGCCAAAGTGTCCCTGTGCACAAGCTGACTGCTTTTCTCAGTTGATGTCCACAAGGTTTTATGCCCAAGAATTTCTGATAATTTACAAAATAAGTTGTAACATTAGTTTTGAAAGAAATAACTTGCACTGCACTCTAACTATGTTTGCTAATTTTTCTACCAGCAGCTGGTATGGAGCTTGAGGAAGGCTAATTTCTCTTGCCAAAAAGAGCATGGATGCTTTTTGACAGTCTTTCTAGCCCACACTAGATTGTTCAGAATTGCTGGCCTAAACCTTTTAAAAAAATATTTCATAACAATAATGCTCTGAGCATTTTACTTCCATCAGAACAGAATAACCTGCTATATGAAAACCATCTACTGAATCTGTCCACCTATTCCCCCTACAAAACATTTTCTAATCATGCTGTTAAAGGGGATGAACATATTTTAGAATATTAAAATTAGATTTTGCAAAGACAAATTTCAATATTAAAACACCTATAATGACTCTTAGATTAAGCTTTTCTGATATACTTAATACCCAAGCTAAATAACTAATCCACAGAGAACAGGAGGTGGACTCAGCAGCTGAGTAAGATTACAATTTTAGGCCATACTGCAGAGGACACAGGGAAATGCAATCTCATCATTTTCTTAACAATATTCACTATATATTGGTTAGTCAAATCCACCTGGCATATAAATCTGAAAAAAAAAAACAACATCCTGCATTCACATTGAAATTATCTCATAGGCCTGAGACCTGCCTAGTACACAACTGCAGCTGTGTATCTTTATCCTTCAGAGAAGAGGAGAGAAACCACTGTGTGAACTGTATTTCATTCAGTGGTCTGTTTAGCAAAGCACAGGTACTGCTGAACTTGGATATGTAGCCCAGAGGGAAAATTACTCTCCAGGAAGAGCTGATCAATCACAAAATAAGTGGAATACAGTAATCATTAATCACAGGTGAAACATTAGTGCATGATTACTAAGACAAAAGATTTGGCAAGGCTTCCTAAAAAAAATTCACTGTTTTTAGAGCAGCAAGATAGCAAAGTAGAAGAAATGGAAACAGCATTATAGAGAGTCCTTTATCTCAAAGTAAAGTATTTTTAAAATTTATTACTAGATTTGTTATAATTTTATGCAGACCAGGAAAGGTTGTAATGAGCAATCCACAATATAATATGTATCAAGTAATGCAAATTTGCCAAAGTATTCAAATCAATGTGTATGCATGCAGACAGACTTTGTATTAATGTACACACATTGTTATGTTCACTGATGTCCACATTAATGTGTTATAGTTGATCATTAATGCCTAAAATAATGCCTTGAGTTTTAGCTTTTCTATGTGCATATGCACATGGCAGAGAGTGGAACATTCCCACATGCAACATGTGAAATGTTTCAGGGAGCAGACTCCTCTTGAAGACAATCTACCTGAGAGACACTCTTTGTCACATACAGTATCCAAGCATAGATGGAAAAACATAGCTAAAATACCAATTTTTTCTCTTCCTTTTGCCTAACGCAACAAAATATAAATTTTCATTAAGCTGTGATTCATTTAATAAATACTGTAAGTTCTTGTATTTCCTAAGGTATGCCTATGTGCAGGAAAGTAAAGCTAATTTAATTTAATGATTTGTAGGCAGATTATCTCATTAACAGTTCAGTTGTATTTTACATGTACTTTTCAACAGCCAGCAAACAATTAAAATGAAAAAGGATGAAGGTTTATATTTTAAAGGGTTTTTTAAAAAGAATTTTTAAATAAATTACTTTTCTCCTAGCTGAAAATGGTTTAATTTATTTTAAGAGTAACCAGATCTTTACAGAAAAACATGTAGAAATTTTAAAAAAACAAATCAAAATCATTTTACCTCAACAGAAAACCCTTATATTAGAAAGAACCTATTGCTCTCACTGGGACCAAGATATAAAGTAAGATTTAAGAACACTTCAGAACTTGCCTGCAACCCTCTTTGTAATTATCAAATGGTTCAAATGATGAAATGTGTTAGCTGCAATAGGCTTTATATTCCAGCTATGTGACAGGTTTTTCTTTCCACCCAGCAAAGGAAATTCATTATCTATGCCACGGGAGTAAAGCTAAATCCTTATTTTTAAAGAAGGCATATGAAGGTTACTTGAACGCTTTTGCTTTCCAAATCCAGCGATATGTCATTTATATTCTCCAGAAGGAGAGAATTTGTGTACAAGCAAATGTCTCTGTAAAAGAGCAAGGTTTCTAATATTTAGCATATCTATATCTCAGCACATTTTTAACCTGAACTATTATCTGCTTCCTTAGGCACCTATATGGGGAAAACAGATAAAGCAGGCAGGAAATAATAGAACGTGAGCAGGATTGGGCCTAATGTGTTGTTAGCTTGACGGAGAAGGAACTTGTTCTTTTTCATATGCCTCTTAATACAGACATCTCTTCGGCTTTGCAGTAAAGATGTTGCCTTTGAGGAATTTCTGTCACGAGTAATTTCCATATATTTCTCCCCAAATGGGATAGGAGCTCTTGCCTTGCCAGAGGTGAGTGGGACAGAAATTTAATTCTGTGCACAGACCTATCCTGGGAAGCACAGCAGCAAGGCTGAGGTATTTTTGACGTCCACTTGTTGACACTGACCTGCACAAAATCTGTGGCAGAATATACCAGAGAGATGACGTGTGTCCTAACCTCAGTGTGCTGTCACAAACCACTTGGCACTGTGCAACAGCACACAGAGGGAGGACTGCATCGGGGAGCGGTATCCGTGCTGGGGAAACAGCAGTGAACTAAACAGCTCTTTCTCACAGAAGAGGCCCTGAAAGGCACAGTTTTTAAGCACCAGGTTTGGAGATGATGCTGCTCCTCAGCTGGCTCTGCAGCACAGGCGATGTGCTTGCACATTGGGGATGCTGGGCTGGGTGGCCGCTGGGCGGAAGAAAGAAAACTGGCGAAAGTGAACCACCAGGCTCCTTCCTGCAAGTCCCTGCTTTATGTTTATTTTGATGAAATAACTGTATTGCAGCATTTTTAATCACTCAAAATTATCATCCTACTTTGCCACCAAAATAGCACAATAGATAATTGATCTACTGATCCAAAACAGCACAGCCCCAGCAGTATGCTTGCATTAATTCACGAGGGCTTTTTAAAATGAATTTGGGAAGCTATCTATATACCTACACAAAGGTCTTATTTTATTATTAACTGCGGTAATTTCATCCTGGAACCCTAATATTACAGCGCAATTTAGTTGAAACTGTTGAACTTGTGAACTGTTAACAATACAAATAACACAATAATAGTGAAGAATCCAAACACTTAGCAGCAGCAAACTAATAATCAGTATACACTTTCATGCCAAATAAGCTACCAGGGAATTAATAATTTTGCCTCCCTCACCCCAGCACCACGGGTGTTTCAAGACATTTCTCCTCTGAGGAAAGAAGCTGGCTTGTGCCCCAGCCCTAAGGCAGGGCGGGTGTCTCCTCTTGGCAAAGGCATGTCTGGTGGTGCCCCCAAATGTTTTCCGCCCTCCTCCCCCTCTTGATGGGGCCATGGTGAATACAGGCTGTGGGTCAGCCCTATCCCAGGCTATGCAAACAAGATACATCACCCTTTTGAGGTGATTTGCCTCATGAAGGTAAGGAGCCAGGAGGTAAATAAATAGGTCTGTTGAGCCAGGCCTTGCCTGTACACACCTGTATCAACAAGGACAATTATTTTACCTTAATGAACTTAATCTTTAATTTCACAGCTTGGCCCTTGTGCTCAGCCTCTTAACAAAGGAGCTGAACTGTTTTAGTCCATATGACCACCCTTCCTCCAACAGCTGTGGAAACTTAAAGCCACGACAAGGATTTTTGCCCCTTGTGAAACTGTCAAAAGCAATAAATATTTTTCTTTTTTTCCATCATTAGACCCCGTTAAGAAAGCCTGGCCATTGTCCACTGTAATTCCCAGCGCTCACGGGGCAGGAGCTTTATTGTCCCAAATGAATCCTGAAGTGTGAACAATGCGGGGGAAAGCGGCCACCCTTTTCTGCAGGGTGTAGCCGCGAGGAATGCGGCGCTTCCCCACGGACGGCTCCGCCAAAAGAGCACTTGTGTTTTTTAACACTGGCCTTTCAGGAGGATGCTCGAGTTAAGGCATTGTGGCCCACTGTAAATAGATGCACTCGCCAGAATGGGGCTTCGTCATCCCTAATTAGGGAAGTAACTCCAGAGAGACAGCATGTCACTTGCAAGACTGGGCTCATTGTTGGGTTTGTGCGCGTCCCCACAATGTGAGGTAATTGGAGTTGTACCTTTTAGAAAGCTGCTAATTTCACATAGGAAGTGCTAACAAGACCTTTGTGTGCCATGTTTTCCTTCGTCCTTTCTAAGGAAGTTACAGAGCTCGAGTACTGGGAATGGCTGGGCCAAGGCCTGCCGGAGGAGGCTGCGGTAATGAACCACTTCAGCCCCCCGCCAGAAAAAGGAGGCCTAATTTTCGGGCCTGAGAAGACGAGGACGGACAAAAGGTTCTGTTTAAGCTTATTATACAAGACATTCTCAGTGCCTACACAGCTTTCCTCGAAATGACCCTCTCAAAATAAGTGCATCAAGTTTGAGCAAATAGAAACATGCAACTTTCGAGGCTGGGGGTTATAGTTTTCTTTACAAAGCCATTTATATAATGTAAGCCGCAATTAGCGCGGAACGGAGCAACAAGATCTAGCGAGGAAAGTTCCCCTTACAAAGGACAGAAATTAGGGGAATAAGTAACAGTTAAATATTGGCTTTAAAATAACTGGCTGAAAAGGCCTTTCAAATCAGATGTAGATGTAGAAAAATAAAATAATTTTACTCCGAATATCTTTTGCCACAAAGTTTGGCTTTTAAATTGCTGACTGTTTGATTCCATTGATTTCAAATTATCTAGATGGAACGAATCTGGCCCTAAAAGAAAAAGAAAAAAAAAAAAAAAGTAAAAACCGAAAAGCCTCTCAGCTTTTAAGCCTGACAATATCAGCTAAACGTCCATAGGAATTACATATAAAAATTCAAACGGTAATGAAACAAATTGCTACTTACAGTATGAAAAGTCTGCAAAAGCTTTTTATAGACTTGAAATGCAGAAGTTATATAAACTACTCAGTGAAAAGAATTAGAAAATGACCTTTGCAGATCAGGGGCAAAAATGAACAGTCTTCAGGGTAAAAAAAATTCACTGTTAACAATGGCTTTTAATGCCATTTTGCTTCCCTCATTTATCTAATAATCATGGCAAGGTTAGGGTAAACAATGAACAGTATGTTTTCACATATTCCACCTTTAGTGTCCTCCATATGAATTTCTAAAACACTTAAGAGAATAGATACATAAACCTGTGACCTTCAAATGAGCTTTTTGCTACTTCCAACATTTTGAATAAAAAAGGTCAGAAAATTGAACCGCTTTTGCGCAGTAATGAATTCCATTCTGTTGGGTAAACAAAGCTAAATTTTAAAACATGGACCTGACATCTCTATAGCTCAAGAAGCTATTCTCTTCTTTGGAAGCAGGGGGGAAGGGTGAAGAATGCAAGCACTCCACCAGCCACCCCCTAAATCACTGCAGCATCCGCCAAGGAAAGAAGAAGGAGGAGACAAAAATATTTGGTTTTATTCAGCGAACAGCCATGATTTCCAAGGGCAGTGCAACACAAATGTTGGATTTTTAAGACTTTCTTTTCCTCCACCTCTCCCCCCTCAGTGAATAATTGATCCAGTCCACACAAAAAAGAAGCCAGCACTACCCTCATCAAGCCAGCTCTTACTGATGAGGGCCTCCAAAAGTTACTTCAATTTCCGCCGTGCTTTTGTCCATGAGTTGTCCTGGCTGAAAGGCCCGGTTAGGTATTGTTGCAAAAAAAGTCTGCGCCCACGTTTATTCCCCCCCTCTAATTCATACTCCGCATTGTGGGGTTTTGCTATTCAGGGACTGATTGGACAACAGCCCAAAGAATGGCCCCAGTGATTAGGCTCTCAGCATGGGTCTGGATTGTGGGTATAAACCCAGGGCTGGGGCTGGAATTCATGGCCGCTTTCTGCTTCCTCCTAGCGCCTCCCGTGCCCAATATTTTCTGCATCCTTTGCTGCAGGTAATGCATTCCTTCATAACAGGAAATGGAATCCGTATAATTAGTCAGCACAGTAGTGTGTGAGCCCTTCAAAGTCCCGGGGTTGTGCCCCAGGAAGAAATCACGCTTTGGTATTGATAGGAACTCGCGGGATTTTGGTCAGGGTGGGATAATACCAAACCCCGAGTATTGTCATGACAAGGTATTCATCCTGCTTGACAAAGGAAACTTTTCTACCGTCCCCCCAGGGGCACACAGGGGCGATGCTGGACACAAATTTGTTTGTTTAGAAGTGGAGGTACGGGTTGCCCAGCCCACAGCCGTTCCCAAAGGCCGGGCCTGAGCCCATCCCTGCCTGCTGCTGCACCACGCCATCCCGCTTCCCACTTTGCTTTACGTTTGAAAGTATGGCAGCTGCGCAAGGCAAGAAGTGTACAGATGTCAGTCTGTGTCTTACATGTCAGTAACTGGAATTAATTTACATTTATTTGCCAATTGTTTTATATCGTTTTATGACAATGTGCTGCATAATATAATTTAAATCTTTAATGCACAACTAAATCTCTACCATTAATTTGTCAACATGATTACTGGATATGCCACCAGTAAAAGCGGGATGACTTGAAATATGTAGAAGGCACTCCTGTAGCTTTAAAAGAGGTTTGTATCTGAAATGACAAAGGTTTACAGAACTTTTTTTGGTCTGTCTGTAATTTTATGAAAACTACAATTTCAAAGTAATTTCACAAACTGAATTATTCCGAATCTCAGTGTGAAATAAAATCAAATGTCTAATATATTAATTAACCCAGGGAAAGAGTTCCAACAGTATTGTAAGAAGCAAAATGATAGTTTGCTTCCTGAGAAATGCAGCCTTCATCGTGACAAATCCTGGCTGATAGGAGTTTGAACAGTCTCCCTGCCAATAGTATTTTTTTTGGGCAGAGCACTAATCTTTTTAGCTGTGTTCTGGAATTGAAAGCAGCTCATAACAAGAGCAGGTTGCAAATTTTTTGACAGAAAATGGTGATTTGTTGAAAGTTGTCCTGGGTGTGTACAGTAGGAGCTACGGCAGAGAAGGTTTCTCAGGGTAGAACTGCTGATTAAAAAATGGAGAGGGAAAAGGAGAGAAGGAGAGAAGGAAAGAGGGAGAGAGGGAAAGAGGGACAGGGGGTTTTTTTCTGCCTCCCAGCCCTCCCCCCAGCTGCCAGGAGGTAGGGGGTCAGGGCACTCTCCAGGGATGTGGGAGAGCCAGTTTCAATTAGCTCAGCAATGTGCTTGTGAGACGGAATTCAGAGCACATCACCTCTTTGCTTTCAGGGGGGTCTGGCCCCCATTTCTCCTGCAGCTCTGAGGCACTCCCCTGCTGCTTCTGCCCCTCTACCAAAAAAAACTGAATGTTTACATGCTTCCCTCAAAAAACCAAATTCAGGTGGGCTCCCTGCAGCTCATTGGGGATCTGAGAGGACAAAATTCTACAGTCACACCAACATTGGTCCAGGACCATGAATATGCTGGAGAAACGATGAATAAAACGGATTGAAACACAGGATTAATTTCTGGGGAATAATTTGCTAAAGGAACATTTCACATTCTCACACTGCTCTTTTTAAAGCTCAGCTTCCTGCCTCTCCTCCTCACTCTTCTCTACCTTTTGGGTATCTCACAGGAGCTGTATGAGTCACCAGAACACTGGAAAAATCTAGCAATTTCTTTCCTTAAAAAAAAAAAAACAACAAAGGAAGGAAAAAAGAAGGCTTGATTAAAAATTAAAATAGGAAGAAAAGAGAAGATATTCACTGAAGAAGAAGTGTTTAGACAAAGCCTGTCTGCTTCAATTTCCCAGCTACGTAAGCTCCCTTGCCCTGAGAGTGACAGTAGATTCCATAAATTAACTGAAAATCCCTCTTCTCAAGAGCCTAAGTTATCTCTTCTTTGCCTGCAGCTCTGATTTAGAATAGGCGCTGGTTTGTTTACTGTTTTAATTAATGCTCCTTTTCAGCGTGGAATAGGGGAAGGGAAATGAACTGACTTGATAAACAGGTGTAGCTGTTGTGTGTTATATTTGGGATCATTCAGGACTTGCAACAGATTAATCAGGCTTGACTGGACGTGAACCTCCTAGCAGAAAAGGTAGATCAACACTGCTGGATGCCCAGTAGGTGAGTATTATTTTAACTGCTAGCCTGTGATAGGAAAGGCTTAGAAAGACAGTCATCAGTGGAGAATATCTCTCTGTTTTCACCCAGGAAAGGAGGCTGATTCTTTCCCCCACTGCTTAACAGTTAAGGAGACCTTGACAATATAAGCCACTTTTCATCCCCCCTCTGCTTCCCCTTCTAACCTCGCTGCCTCATATTCAAGGGGAAAGAAACAAATTATCCCATTATTTTAAAAACATTTAAGTGTCACATTGGGGAAAATGCTCTCCTAGGTTAACTATGAATGATTGAAGATTTTTTTTCTAAATGCAATATAAGTGTAATAACAGTTTAAGTGTCATGCTACACTGCGTATTGCCTTTGCACCCCATGTAATGCCTAGCACGCTCCGAGCAGAAAATGATCTTAAATCAGTCTTCTCTCAAAGAGAGTTTGAATTCTTAGCCTCAAAGGAGAATAATAGTTGAGCTTAGGTTTCTTCATTACGAGGAAGCAAAGAAATTGATTTAACTGCATCGCAGCAGTAAAGCACTGCTCATCTTATGAGTATCCAAATCCAGAAGAGACTGCATCTCTTGCTTCCCAAATAAAGTAACATCTAAAAATATATTCCTTTACTCCATGATTTTTTCTTGGCTTATACAATTAATATTTGTACAGAAAGCAACATCACGTTAAAAATAAGTGAAAAAGAACTAGGGAGTATCCATTTATATCACCCAGCTGACCTTGCCAGACTGAGGCAATGTGGGGATATTGCACAACGAACCAGGCAAGTACTTTAATTTTAACTGCATTGCATTAAACTACCTAGAGCTTATGGCTGTCAAATGGGACCGTACTCACTCATATCTCTTGCCAGCTGACTGGCTGAAAAACAGCTTTGGTGTCAGCTGTGAAGACAGATGCTCACCTACCTTCTTGGGAAAAGCTACTTTGAACACAACTGTCCTATGTCCTCACAAACACAGGGTAGATCTGGCTTTCCTTACACTGTGTCCATTAGGAGTATAGGCCCTGGAGTCAAAGACATTCAGACTATGACACAGGCAATCTTCTGTCATACCCTGACTTCTAACTTTACTCTACCATCACAATTTTAGCAGACAGCCTGAAGGGAGAGTGATTAGACATGGGGTGAAAAGGAAGGATAGCAGTCCTGCTGGAACGTTCTTAGCATTTTACTGACCCCCAAAATACTCCCAGACATGCAAGGAGCTTTGATATATTATAAAAATCTCAGATAAATGTCCTGTTCAAAGATAGCCTCTAATATCTTGCTACCACCATCAGCTTGGGTTCCATGATGGCAGCTGATAGCCTAGCAACACCCACCACGCCATAATAAATCATATATCTTATCTTGTTCAGAGAGGTCTGAATGCTCCCCTACCAAGATAAAAAACAGCTCAACGAGGTCTGCAAGGAAAACATTTTGGAGTTACTGCTGCATTCTCCTCTCAGGAGATTTACAGCCTCACAAAGGGAGAATTTTCAGCCTTCCAAACACCATGGGTGGAGGCCTGCAGTAGCATATACTCACATGCCAGATTAAGGAAGGCTTTGACAAAGCCAGGCCAAGGACTGGTTTTGCACTCGGCAAAACTAGCATCAGACTTGTGGGAAATCTACAAAAAACCAGATCCCAAACCCAATAGTAACAAATGGTCAAGTTTCTGAAGAGAAGGTCAGTGCCAGCTGCCACACCTCACCCTGGATAGAAGTGTGCATGTGCTGGAGCAGGAATACATTTCAGTGAATTTCTCTACTTCTGCCTCCCACAAACACTCAGTGGGAAAACATCAAACTTATGTGTGATCTGAACTGCCACTGTTCTGGACTCCTCCAGAGTATCCATTGACAAAACAAGGACCCATCCCATGCAGGAGCACCCATCCCATGATTCTAAGCCAAGTAAGTGCAACCATAATCCTGATTTTCAGTTTTAGGTCACAACTAACTCATATATGAAACAAATTACTTGCTAATAAAACAGAGGGACCTGAAAGTTAAGAATTAAGAAAAGACACCACAAAAATGGCAATTTATTCCAAGAACTTTTGTGGACCTTTGCAAAACAATGAGAACTGTATTTTACCAGTTACTTAAATTTGCAGTATGAAAAACAGCAAGTGCTTGAAGCATGTGACAGAAAACCAGGGACTCCTAAGCCAATATGCACCAACACCTCGTATTGTCCTATCCCCCTTTTTCACATGAAAAAGCAAAATTTTTCTCCCAAGCCTTTATTTTATCTCATGAAATAGCATAGAGTTGTAGGCAAATGAGATTTAAATGACATATTTTAAGAAGAATTGGTAGCACCTTTCTGACCTTTGCCCAGATCAGATCCATGAAACTCCTTGGTTCCCCTGCCAAAATCCTTCTGGACTTCCAGGGCCATGCAAAGTCCCAAATGGCATGTAAGGGCAGGCAGAAGGTTTTCTCTTGGGGAGATGTGCTTTGTTAAAACATGTGTTTCATTACAGAATAAGAATGACATGCAAGGCTGTATTCAAATACAGCTTTTGTCAGCATTTGAATCCTTCCCACCTTTTCACCAGGAATTTATTCCACTATTAGTGTTTATTGTGAACTTCCGTGACTGAGATTTGGAAATTGCCCAAAATCTGCAGTGCAAAACAGCATCCAAAAGCCAAAAGAAAAGGAGGAAGGCAGAGGCGTGGAGCCAAGTGTCAAGCTAGTTTTGCAAAGCAAATAGAGTATTATCCTTTTGTTTAAGACTTTTTTTTATCTGCTATGTGATACTTTGCTTGGAGGAGCAGTGCATACGAAGAGCTTTCCTGCGCACCCCACCGTCCTTGATTGCTTTACTGTTCTCAGTGCAGATTTATTAAATTTTGAATTAACATGTGTTAAGGAGGTTGATTTTGTTTGCTCTGCCACATAACTTACTTTCCTAAACACTTAGTAATAGCAGCAGTTAATCTATTGACCAATGGCTTAAGCAGCAGGTGGCTTTAAGACCAATGGGCCAGTCCTGACAAGGCCCACAGAAATTCCTAAGGCCTCTTTGTTACCTGGGCTGGAATAGAGAAACTACTTGTTTGGAAAATGTTTCTCCTCCCACAAAACATCTTCAGTATTAAGGGTCTTTTGTTAGCAGAAGGCTGAAGAGGGGGATTATGAAGGATAGTCTGTCACACAAATTGTTTCTTCTTAGACATATAATGCAACCTGCATTAAAAGTTTACAAACTAATCTAATGAAATTATCATTCAAACGAAGCATGTCTCCGAACATTAAATTGATGCCCCGACCTGCCGTGCAATTTCCTTGCTGGAAATCTCAAGACTGCTACTGCTATTTCAGAGTAAAACAAGACTTTTTTTCTAAAAAGCCTTCAGCACTGCTCTGTTTGAAACAGGAACCCAGATAATCTGCAAGGGCTCATTTTCTTAGGAAACCCAGGCAGTAAAACATTAACAATTAAATTAGTTCCCATGTCTTAAGGAATCTGGAGTTAACTGTGTGTCATCTGGGTCATTATAGCCTCTCCCTGCTGTGGCATGCAAATCCACATCAGGAAAGGTGGTAGTTTTTTTCAACTTTAATATTAAATTATTTAGTAGAAGTCAGCAGCAGCTGCAGCAACTGCAACTTGCCACTCTGTACCCTTTCAGACTACATTGACTTAGCTGAAGGCAGTATTCAGCTGTGACTTTCTTTAAGGAGAATTTTACAGTGCGTGGTGGAGAGACATCTCTCCCCAAAAGTGCCCATGCATGCACAGAAAAGATAGTTGCAGTTCCACTGTAGTAAAGAAATGGTGCTTTAGGAGAAAATGGAGTCTTTGGGGTAGCTTTTATTTTGTCTGTCAAGCTTTCTGTGTTATCCTGATCCAGGTTAGGAAAAACATAACTCTGTGTGGTCTGAATGTGCATATATTGTCTATGTACACACACAGATGTAGGTATATAGGTATATTTGAATATAAACACACATACACACACATATATACACTGACTCCTGAACTACAAATACAGTCCTCCATTCTCCGTATCATAAATAACAGTTGCAAACAGCTGCCCTGCAGCACATAGAAAAAATAGGAATATAAGAAGCCAAGTCACAAAATATTCTGTAGCCTGATTTCCATTTGCTGAGGTTTCTTCATAATTTGAATTGTGTTTCTATTGATATGTTATGTACACATGTCCATATATGTATTTTTTATATATATATATATATATATGCACTTATTTGCAACTTCTATTTAAGACCTTTATATTTTGGGGACATTGATCTCATCTGGCGATGAGATCCAGTAGCACCACTAGGTGCTACTGTAATACAACTAATTAATATTATTTTTACTGCTAATAATAACAGCAGTGTTTACATTTAGCATGTTCTCACTCTTGCCAACATATGTTTCTATATTCTTTAATTTTCTCATTATTTGCAGCACAAATACCAAGAGGTATCCTAATTAACTGCTCAACATTGATGCACTCTCATTTAGTTTTTCTCTCAAACTTATTTATTAGGCTTTGGTTATCAGTGGGAGAGTTTCTAACACTGAGACTGCCAGGATTTACTCTAAGCCTCTTAGTTTGATGTTTCCATGGCCCTGGCTCTCTGTGTAGAGAAGCTATGAAAACCATACTGACAGCTTTTGGCCCCCTTTATTTCAAGTCATCTAGAGCAGATGTGAGTTTCTTTTTCTGGGGGGAGGTGGGAAGTGGGGGATGGAGAGAAAGCACGTGATTATAAAATAAGATGGGGGAAATACTGATTTTTGGCCAGAGCTTGTGGAGCACTAATGAAGCAATTTTTTTTTTTTTGTCTGAGACTGCATAACTAGATTCCAACATATTTTCAGGGCATTTCTCTGAACCACAAAATTCCCATGAGTAACAACAGCAACACCTTTGTCCAATTTCCACACCAAAGGCTTCCCCAGAGACCTACAGCCAAAGCAAGCCAGAAAATGTAGGGGGGCATTCCCTCTGCAGCTGCCCCCCAGGTTGCCAGTGCTCCTCCAACCTCAGATCTGTGTAAGACACCCTCTTCTGTCCTGCACCTGCAAGAAAGTTTGTTGCTCCCAGTCTCCTTCCCTCCCTGTTACCCCTCTCAAGTACTCAGTGCTCTCTTTTCTCTTTTTCAGGGAGTGCACTTGTTTGTTTCTTCCTATTTTTCTCCCCTTCTTTCTCTCTTGCTGCCTGCCTTCTTTCCTCCCTTCTTTGCCTTTTCTCTCTCTGTTTTTAAAAATATTTTGTAAGAGGTGAGGTCTCCCCTCACTAACTCAACACCTAATTAGAGTAGTGAAAATTAGCTGCATTCACTCTGGCTTTAGTCCTGGTAAGAGTGTTAGAGAATTGGCCCACTTTTCAAGGTGTCAAATTGAAGGCTGAATCCAGGTGTGGTCAGAGGCAAAGGGATTATTTTCCTCCCATGGGGTGCAAACAAAGGCCTGTGCTAAGGAGAGATGGGGTGGGGACAATGTTGCCCACAGGAGGGCTAAACGCTGCTGACATTTGAGCCCTCAGCACACTGAGCACCAGGCTGGGTCACAGCTTCCACAGCCTTAGGAGCTGTGTCATAGAGATGGCAGCAAGGGAGGGCTCTGTGTTCCAAGGCAAGGACTGAAGGAAGGGTGGAGAATCCTAAAGGTATGGCAAGTCCCAAGGAGAAGTGGGTGCTGATGAGTTTAGGAGACAAAACCACAGCATTTGTGTGTGGGTTTTCCATACTATCCAGCAGCATCCTAACTCCTGTGTGTTCCAAACTCTTTATGTTATCCAGCTATCTAAGTACCAGTGAACAGCAGGGGAGTAAAACAGGTCATGCTTCATCTGATGGAATAAAGCTGGCAGGTTGACTGAAAAGTCAGAAGGAGCAGGTCAGTGTGGATAACCTCACTTCTATTATCCTATCAAAAGGAGAAGATGTAGCTTTCCTTGCTACCCTTGAAGAGTACAAGCATTGACTGAGGAGGCAGCAAAGTTAGAATCTCAGAGGATGTCTGCACATCCAATTTTACTTCAGAAAAAAAGAATCTCTTGTTTGAGTAGAGCTCTGCCACATCCTGTAAATTGTTGTTGCCTGTGCACCACCATCCTGCATCCCTAGAAACCACCCTTTTAGCACCTCCTGTGGATACGGAGCATGGAGCACACATTCTTTGAGGAATCCAAGGAGCTGGGAAACAGGGGTTCCAGCAATCAGACCCCCTGAAAATCAAATATCACAACCATAACCAGGAAGAAAAATGAGGAAATACAACACCTGATACTATTATGCTCTGATTTTATCTTGAGCCCTGACAAGTGCTACAATGTATGACACCATGGCCTGGACTGGGGAGCTTCAGACCTTCCTAGATCCTTCAGAAAACAAAAACAAACCAGCAGGTTTTAATGTTAGAATTGTGGAAACTTCAAACACTATTTGCATTTTCTTTCCCTGATGCAATAAAACCAATTAGTGAAACTTCAGAAGGGACAGGTCTGTGTGGAATGCCCCACTACAATTTTTCTGTGCAGAACAGGGGGCAAACATTACCACCACTGCCATGCATCTGCACCTTTTACTGTTATTTATTTAGGGTGGGCTATATATGAAATAGTAACAAACAACCCTTTATTCTTCCCTCCAGACCCTTCAAATTTGGCTGTGCTTTGCAATGAAGCCCTACCACCACTATAGCTCTTTAAAATGGTCATAGGGAATTACAGCAAAGTGGTATAGAAAGGTAAAGATGTCAAGTGAGTTATATTAGCAGAAAAAGAACTGCACAGTAGGTCAAGGTTTGGGCAACAGCAGGGAGATATTTGTTAAGATAACATTACTCCCAGTGGTAGTGACGTTCTTTGTAATCCACAGCTACCCAGAGAGAATTGCCTCTATTCTCATGGAGTCACAGGGCCCTGCAAGAAGGTCCCATTGGGTCTCAGTGCAATAGACACAGCAACTGCTTGTAGAAATAAACTTTTATTATATCAGCAGCATGAATGGGCTCTGGTGTAGTGCTTTGTAATGCTTCACATTTTCAGGTTGGTTTTAAGACAATTATCAGAGCCTCTTTTCAAAGTTAAATGGAGGTTTGTGCAGTTGTGTTTTCCTTTAGGAAGGGTAAAGGGGCAGGAGTTTCTGAATTATATCCCAGCTAAACCAGAAGAGAAAAAGGTCTGGTCCAGCCCAGGAGAATCTACTGTCACTGGTTATGTTTGTATTGTACACAAACTCAAGAGCACCTTGGGAGAATTTAAGTTCAAACACAGGCTAGAAGCAACCTTCAGGGAAGGCCAAGAGAGAAGGTTCAGGCTGATGATCCTGCTTAGCACAAGTCTATGGCACAAAGAACAGGCTCATGGCCTTCCACACATCCCATCTAAGAATGTAGCAAAACCCCTGGTTATCAGGTCCCAAAGCTACTCACTGGAGTTTTTGGATTTATAAGCAGCCTACCCTTAGACTACTCCTCCCTGAGAGAGAGAGCTCATACAGGCCAAGACTGGACATTTGCACACAAACCACAGGACTTTCACTAGCCACAGTGTAGATGGCCAGAGCCAGGACAGGAAGCACAAATTCCTTGGCTTAGCACACCGAGGTTAACACAGATGAAGCCATATTGTGCCTGAGTTTGCAGTCAGCTTGCAGTTTCAAGTACCATCCGTCAGAGAAGCACAGATGTTTTGAACTATCACTGCTGGACTATTTGCCTTTGGAAGTCAGATTTTAAAAGAAATCTGGGAATATACCAGTTCCTGTGCTTTAAGCATAAAAGATGCATTGCAGAGCACCATATTGCTACATCAATATTTTTTAAATGAATGTTTAAAGTTACATTTCTTTCCTTATTTGAAAGACCTTTTTCAACACCTCATGAAAAGCTCAGATTTCTGAATATTCTGATGTATCTCCATGTTCCCTACACTAAAAATATGCCCAGATTCAGCATTACATATTAAATTTATTCTTATTTCTATGCTATGAAAAGATAAGAAATCAGCAAAGGGGAATACTAGCAACAATCTAGATCTTACGAGATTTTTTTAAATATCCTTTTTTTTCACAGTTCTGGTGCATATGGAGTCACTCTAAGCCATAACTGTCCTCTAGCTCATAAAATGAGCATTACATTGCATTTTAGATAGAAGTCAGCAGGAACAAAGCTACTGAAATGGATGAATAAACAAATTGTTGTTAAGGCTACACATGTCAGCCTCTAAATAGCAGTAGAAAAATGTGCTGTGCTTCTGCAACTCAAATACCTGATTGTCCAATGATCTGAACAGTTCATGCAAGTGTTCATTTCAGCTTGACCCTGTTTGGCGCAGGTAGGATGCACTGTGTGTTGGAGCAGCAGGTAAAATGGCTGGTGGCTCTGGGACAGGGGAATCCCATCAGTAGCAGAAACAGCATGGCTGTATGGTGATAAAATGCCCCCTGCTTACTGGCAAGAGTGGTTACCTAGGGAAAACACATTCACCTCATCAGCATGAGGTAGATCACTCTGAAGGCAGAACCACAGGTCATGAACAATCAGATGCTGCCTTTACACCATTTTCTTGAGTCCAGGCAAGCGAACACATCATGAGGTGAACCCTCCCAGCACTCAGCATTCCCTGCTGCTCCCTCCGCTTCTCTCTTTCCTGGTGAGCACACACAGCACATCCCACGGGTGCACTGCAACACAAACGGGAGCCCAGACCTGGGCTCCTCAACCTACATGGGCCTGTGGTCAGCAGGTTCCTGTGCCTGTGGTTATCGGGTGCTGGTCAGTTTGAAAGTGGTACCGATTCTGTTCCTCTGGAGAAGGTTTTAGGGTGTTCATTCTTACCTGCATCCCCGCTGTGGCCATGCTGCTCTGCAGGGTCCGTGTGCTGCCTTTGCGAGTGCTGGCGCGCTGTCTCACCGAGCTCTGTGCCTGTCCTGTGATGAGCCCACCTGGAACTGCTTCGCTCTCACTCCTCGTTTTTGGGCACAAGTAGGGTCTTCTTAATGCCATGACCTTTAGACAGCCTGTACTCAGCCCTTCAGGCCCTGGACACAAGCCTCCAACCCTTGGCACGGAGGGCCAGGATGGGATGCTGCCCATGTTTTACAGTCCTTATTCTTGTAAAGGGGTCTTACAACAAAGAAAAGAGCAGGCCAAAAGTGATCTGAAAAGGGCTGGGGTTCAGCAGTAGGCATCCTGTCCACCCATCATTGTTTGGCAGCAATTTCTACCCAGTGGCAATATTCCTCTGCTTTGCTCACAGCTGAAAATAACTCTGGAAGTGCTTTGAAAGGGCTGCCTTTTAACTGAGCTTAACACCTTTCCAAATGATTTTAGTCATGGTGAATACCTCTCTCTCAGATGAGAATTTAATCTTTTCCCTCCCATTTCTTTCCTGTGCAGCCTATAAACCACTGTAAAATATGGCTCACTGTTTCTGTGCTCTCCCATGCCCTTTATTTACATAATGGACTCTTTCCCCACGTGTTTGCTAATATTTCTACCTCACTACATAAGCTGGCAGATTCCCAGAGTGTAGGTGCCTGTAACATCATGCCTTTTTGTTCCCCATGCAGTTATCTGGCAGCACCTTGTCTTCAGGGTGGGCACAGAAAAGCACAGATGCACCTCACCTGGCACAAGCTGTTGTAGAGCCATAACAAACACCTGCCCCTTCTGTAGTAATCTGCCGAGCTGCTGCTGTTCCCTGCACCAGGAATGCAAGGTTAAGTCACTACTTTGCTTCCTGTTGTGTCACCACTTTAACTGTTTGCACCAATTATTGAACTCACTCACACAGTACTAATGCCTTTGCTGTGATTCACATGGACCTTTGGAAATTAACACCACACAAAGCTTTATGTGTGGTCCTCATTCCCAAATCTTCTAGTAGCTTGCAGACTTGTGGAAACACTTGTCTCAAAAAGTGGCCCAAAGAATTTCTCCAGATTTCTGGTGAGATCACAGAGTTAACCTAGAGCCACCCCTGCTAAGCATCTTCCCCAACTCCAGGAATGCAGCCTAGCAGTAGGAACACTAAAACAGTATGGAGATGTAGGAATGTCCATCAGTGCTCCCTTCAAACAAAGAAACAGCGTTTTCTCCAGTAGAAATTTGACAAAGTTCCACGTGGTTTTTTTTCAGTGCTCTTACCTAATCCCTTGAAAAAGAGCAGCTTGCCACTGAAATGGCAAATTAAAATACTTCTTACACATCCTACATCCTTTTCTGTATTTCAGTACATCTGCTGAGAAATCCAATACTGGTACCATCCATCAAAAAGAACAATAATTCCTCCAGGGAATTTCAAATGATACCTGAAAATATAAAAAATATGCAGTTCCCAGGGTATGCCAACATCTAGCACAAAAATTAACTGTGATGGATGGTTAAAAGTCCGCTGTTTAAGAACTGTCTTAGAGTGAAACTTGCATTATAAATACATTTCTGCATCTCACAGAGCCTTTTTGTGTGTGTTACTTACTTCTTTGCCTCAGTTTCCCAACATGGGAAAACTAGAAAAAAACCCAAACTATTTTCTATTGCATCAGCCAATGATGTTAGGTAAGCAATGACTCTAAAAATCATATTGAATGTACAAAGTTCACATCAGCCTTGGTTAAGAGCTAACTATCATTATTATGAATTAAACCATAAGTTCTTACACTGGAAATACTGTTTTAATGTACTTTTTGTTTTCTGTTTGCTTTTAAAACTTCCTTAGAAATGAAAGGTTTCAGGAAATGAAAAAACCTCCTTTTGCAGTGAAAATCTCATTTTGCTAATTTGCTTCCGAGAGGAAACAACTCCAGAGCTCAGTCTAGAAATTGTGGCTACTGTCTTCTCATTCCAAGTAACTTGGAGGCTGATGTGATTTGTGATAGCAACTTATACATTAAGGACTCTGATCCACACCCAAGAACCTCAAGGAGCTTCTGGCTGGATTCAAATGCTAATCTCTCAAAGGTTTCACAATATATTTTTTAATGGTCCACTTCTGAGACATTCATCTGACACTTTGACTATTATGTTACCTGGATTAAAAAAGATGCTAATAAGAGTATTAGCCAGGTTCTTACACACAGAAAGCTTTTGCAATTACAATACCTCCTGAGTGACTCATTCAGGATCCTGGGAAAAACAGAGCATTTTTGCTTTCCAGATTTGTTTTGTTTTTTTATTTTTGTTTTTTCCTCCTTTTTCTAAAACCTCAAGAAGTGCTTAAAGTTCCTTGTTAAGAGATTTGAAAAATGTATAGTCCTTGTAAATTAAATACTGCAAGTTCTTAGATGAGTGATCCCTGAACATTTATTATTCACACTAATACGATTTAATTCAAACTCACTGTAAGATTTATAGAAATTAAAAGACTTCATATGCATAAGGGTGATGAAAATATAATCTAGTTCATGAAATCTTTATACGCAACTTTATATTTCAGCAGTATAGTTATCCCTGGCGTGCTCCAGGCTTCAGGAATGTGCTACCTCAGGGGATGTGCCCTGAGCCTGTGCCAGCATGAGGGCAGGACTGGCTCCCAGCAGCCTGCGTGCCCAGGGGTCTCCTACTGAGACCCCCTGCACCAGGACAGCTTTGGGGTGCTGCCACGACCTTCCTAAAGCTGTAAACACTGCACATTTTGCTCCTCTGCCCACCCCTGTCTCGACACAGCGAGGGACCGCAAATGAACTCGGGACTGGGACAATTTCCTTACAAAGAGAGGAAGTTGCCGAAGGAAGAATGTGGCCCTGCCACGGCAGAGCTCACTTCCCACTGCCAACGGGCCACAGAGGCTGTTTCTTCACACAGGGATTTGAGAGGCTGGAAATTTTCGAGGAGGAAATTTTTGTTATAATTACACAGCTGCATTCCCCTCAGCTGGAGCCCTACGGAACTGGCGTTTCTCTACCTCACGTACATTATTTAGGAGAGCGAATTCGTACTGCTGGCATTTAACTGTTATCTGTGAGTTGTGAGACCACTGTCGAAGTAGAAATGGGAGGCTTTCCATTTAAATTAATTTTCTTTTTTAACTACCAAAGTCACTGCACAGAAAGCTGCAGCAACTTCAGCAACTGTCTTGGTTGCACACCAAGGATTTCACTGAGAACATGTTAGAGGGAATCAGAAAGCAGAGAAAAGGTCACAAATAAGCACCTTAGGAACAATGAAAGCTTTTCTCCATGTAGCAGTGGGAGAGTTGCTAGAAAAACTGAAAAGGTATTAATCAGAAGTGGCTATAAATCCTCTGGAGTTTTGCTCTTATAAAACTCCTCAGAGAAAGTCTTGAAGGAAATGCAGGTCAAAGCCCAAAAAAGCTCTTGATCAGAGATTGCTGGAGGAAAATCTTCCCAGATGCCATTTAATAGGCAGCAATCACCCCAGGAGTGGGAAAGCCAAGTACGCTTGAAACATGGTTGCAGTTCCTAATAGGCCTTGTCACACTTAAGGCACTGCAAGCTCCATCCAACGAACAGCTGAAGCTGGCTGGCGATTCATAAAGCCAACAGTTTAAAGTTTATTATGATGAAAGCACTTAATGACAGCCATCGCTAGGGGCCCATCATTTATAAAGCTGTGCTGAGTATTAGACATGTAGCATGACCACCAATTTTATGTCACAATTGCTACCATAAAATGACCTTTGGTGATTTTTACTGCATGTGGTGGACAGCTCTTCTTTTACATTAGTGCTCTGTGGCTTTTCTTTGCAGACTATTATGCTGTCTAAAGCTTATTTGGCACTGTCGTGAGTCTCAACCCTTGTTATTACCCCGAAGGCCTGTCTAAAGGAAAACTCTCATGTTCTATTATAGCACTCCAATAATTTACAGATCTTACCATCCTTGGTTAGCGTCATAATTTAGTGCAGATATTCCTTCATTGTTACCACATTTAATAAAATCCCTCAGTTTCTACAGACCGCACTAAATTTTGTATCTGGGCCACTAAAATGCATATGCCTCTCTATTATGGAGACATGGATAAGGGGTTTTAATTTTTTGTTGTCAGTTGAAAGGAAGGCGAAGCAATTGCTGTGAACAGTAGTTAACCTGGGAGAAATCTCCTTAAAGCCTTAGGTATAAATGCTAGACATCGCACAAACATCAAACGTAATTTCAGTGCATAATGCACAAACATGCATTTGCATGTGAACAATATTACTTAATTACCTTTCAATTTTTAGACCGACTTTGTATACTTAGGAAGTGTCTGAATATACCAGCACTTTACTGTCCTGATGTAAAGCATTACCAGTAAAGTAGTCTGTCCCTGCTACACTTTTAAATTGTATATATAATTTTACAAATGATATAAAATCTGCTTCTCCTCCATAAAAAAACCCACTAGCATCTCACACTGCAATCTTGAAAGGATTTAAAATATGTGATTTCTGCTAGTACCTACTGTATTGAGTTTTATATAAAGCTTTTTTCAATAAGGTAAATTGTTACATGACAAACTCATCTTCCACCATTATCATCTGCTGTTTGTGTTTAACAACAGGAGTCCTGGTCTAACAAAACTGTTGTAATGGCTGTACAAATTACTCAGCTGAAAGCTTTTCACCAAACCAAACAGTATTAATCAGCAGTTCTTATGAAGGTGCTAATTAAAAACAATTTTCTTCCTCAGTTTGCAATACTAAGCCATCTTCATTTGCACAGTTTCCAATATACAGCTACTGTATACACTCACACTTCAGGGCCTCTATTAACTACTGAATCTCCTATTACCTATTTTATTACATTCCTGTCTCCCAAGTTTTGAAGCTTGTTGACATTTCAGAAGTCACAGCATGATATGTTTAATCATTTAAAAAGTACATTAATTGGAGTCAGAGTCAGGAAAAAATAGCAGGTCTTTTAGCATGCAGGCTCTGTCAGGGCACAGCGCAGTGTGAATGTTCAAATCCTTTCTGCGAGCATAACCCATCACCCAGGGGCAACATTTTACAACTGAAGGGGGACAATGCCTAATGCAGAGAAACATCCTTTTTTTGCTCGCTTTTAATAATCAATCTTCTACAAATGACACTGTTTTGGTTATCTGCAGGGAAATGCATCCAAAATAAAAGATACTTTCTGTTACCAAAGGCCTATCTCTCCTTTGCTGCTGTCAGCCACAACAGCTCTTTGTTTTTGGGGGCTTGGCATCTGTTGAGTTTAACCCAGATTCGAGGGTCAAGATGTTTCTTCTCAGGCTGTGGAATGCCATCTGGACTAACGCTTCGTGCATCTTCCCTCTACTTTCCACACACTTTACACATGAGAAGACAATGAAGATCCAATGCCGCTGTTGGACAGCCATGGAAAATATCCAGCTCTTACCCAGCCACAACAATATGCTGGGCTTTTTTGGCAGCAAGCCAGCTGCTGACTAAGCAAGGAGCTGTAATAGGCTAAACCCTTTAAAAATAGGAAAGAAAAGTTAGGTTTGTTACATTCAGCTGTTGGAACAGAGTCCACAGGTTGGAGAGGGAGATGGATCTTGCAGTGAAGATGCAGCACTGGGTCTCATAAAATCTGGGGTCAGTTCTAGACTGCACTCCCTGATTTCTAAATTGCTACAGGCAATGGAGACAGCAATACTGGCTGTGCTTCAGGTTCCCTCATATGAGGAATGGGAATCATTTAGGGGGTCCTCCCTTTACTTACACTTACATTCATCTGCAAATTTACTAAGTCATGTATTCACCTTCTTTTAATTTTACAGGATTTGAATCAGGGTGCCCTCACTTTGATTGCATTAAGTTAGTGATTTTGCATTGCAGATGAGAATCATATTGAATTCAACTTTCAAAACAATCTTTCAAAAGATACCAGTGGTCTTACAAACAGTGTTAGACTACCAATTTGTGGAAGTGGAGACACCACCTTAATCAGACTCAAACCAATATAAAAAGTGAACTAGAAAAAAGGCGAAAGTAATAAAATTGCCTCTTTCTGAGGAAACAACATGGGATGACCAGGCTGTGCACAAAACATGCTAGACATAACTACTAGTGGATGCTGTCCTAGCACTTTCTATCAGTTTCTCAAAAAGAAAAAAAGAGAAGGGTTCAAAAGAGTTAAAGGAATTTGCAGTTTGACATCAGTATTAAAAATCCCTGCCTTAAAAAAGAAGAAGTCCACACACTGGGAAAAAAAATAAAATCCAGGCTAAATCACATATTTATAATTTGTCCTGTGAAAAAACAAGGACCTGGTTATTCCCCTCTTGCACTAGAGAGAGTGGGTAATAAAACACTGTGCTGTTTGCCTTGCATGTGTTGCTGCCTTTTTCCTCTTCCCCTGCCATATCAGCTGTGCCACCTGCCATATCAAGAGGAGGATCAAAAGCTCCACCCACTGCATCCTCTTTTGTTCAGGAAACAGTGAAGGAGAGTTGTAATGGAGATGTAACACTTGATAGACTGTATGCAGCCAGGCTCAAGACATAAAGATGCTTTTTGTGGGGGGGAACAACTTTAATCCAGCTTTCCTCCTTGTGTAAACACGTAGCCATTATAGCCACAGGCAAAACATGAATAACTTGTCTAATAAGGATTTTGAAGCTGGATGGTACCTGGGATAGCAAGTTCTCCTGCCTCATCTCACATTCTTAAGACATTTTTTGTTTCAAATCAAATTTATTTCCTAAATGGAAAGATTTTTCCCAATGTTCCACAACGCAGTCAGTTGGGACCAGTTTGCAATTTTTAAGCAAGGTTTTGACATATCTCACAGCAGGAAATGGAATACTTTCTTCTTGATCTTTCATATGCTGAAGATTACACAGCTAACTGTCAGTGCCACCAGGTGCATGAGAGCTGTGCCCAAGGAATGGATGTCCACAAGAATATCATCCCTCTCTGCCATTTTGCTTTGAGAAAGAAGGAAGACACAACATTGCTGTAAGAACTACAAAAATATGTGAAGTAAAACTTGTATCAGTCTAACATTTGCATTCTTGGTGAAGCCAGCATAGTTCTTGCACTGTGTCATTCAACTTCAAATGCTTTTGCAAACACAAAGTAATTAAGCTCAATATTCTGTTACAGAACACTGTAAATTATATCATTAAAAATGTACCAAGTATCAGAGACTAGTTAAAACACATGACATAAAAGGCTCTGATACATTTTATAGGCATGATTTGACAAACTGCCTAACATTTTCTTAGCAAAGATATTTGAGGTATTAATAAACACTGTTCTTTTATTAAAATTTAAGTGCTCAGAAACAATTTGAATACCTACAAATGCAAGGGACTCAGAGATGCATCTAAAAGAGAATACTCTTAATACCTCATGTAAATCCTATATCTCTGATTTTTCAACACCCATTTAAAAAAAAAAGTCAAAACAAGAACTTGTTTATGTACTTCTAAAAACGTGTACATGGACCAAACCTGCAAGCACTTATGTAGATGAGTAACTTTACTGCCTGTGGAGCTCCAATATGAGTTTGCAGGATGAAGCCTAAATGCATCTTTGGTAAACAAGCCATCAATCACGCACTTTAGGGACAGCAGCACCTGTGCAAAGCCTTCAACTCAAACGACAGACACTAAAGAAATAAAAAGCAATTATCAGCTACTAATTTGAGTAAAACTGTTTTCTTCTTAGAGCTAAAACCACAATTTTCAAATGACATTGCTTCTATTTTTGGCAACTAACGATCTTTATTAGATTATTGTGTACAGCAGACATTTAGGTCCTCTCAAAAATAAAAGGTTCACAAATTTTAATATTGTGCTATTTTCCACACTGCTTTGTTGATTTTGAAGATTTTCTTGCACATGCTTTTAGAGAAACAAAGGCACTGTGTGGGACAAACCAAACAAAACTAATTACACTAAAACCATCTTCACAGCAATTTCAAATTACTCCTAAATGCATTTGATTTCTTACTGCACAAGTATTTTCCAACAGGAGTTTGAATATGAAACCCATACCAGCTATACTACTCAGTTCTAGGATAAATGGTTGGTTTGCATTGCCCCTGGTCTTTATCTAACACCGAGAATAGGCTGCTTTTTATCAAAAGAGGAATAAATTGCTGTTATTGTGATGTTAGCCCATCACTTGGCATTGCAATTCAAGTTTTTGTGCAAAAGAAATGTATGATCTAACTGCGACTTGACCTATGCCTTCTGAGATCCATCTAGGTGCTCTAATGGAGCATAAAAAGTACTGAATACAAGGATGTGCAAACTGGTAGTGAAGAAATTTTTTGGGGGAGAAGAAGGAAGAGCAAGGGACTTTCAGGAGCTTGTGGTTTACATGCTGGCCAATTTGTTGAATACGGAAGAATGCTTATGGTCAAATTGCAGTTCTTTTAATTAATGTATTTCAGCAGAATTCTCTACACTTGCTTGCAGCTAGTACCTTCCTCTGAGAGAGGAAGACTGAGAGTCATGGTATCTGCCTCTCTCTCTTTTTTTAACATTTTAAAAGTGTTGTGGTTTAAAGACTGCTACCGAGAAGTCATTAAAACAGTCTGTTAAACTGTTAAGAAATCAGATACTGCTCCTGTTTCTTTGTAGGACTTTTGTCTTTTCTAGTACAAGAAAAATCACATTAAGTGTACATCAAATATATGGGCCACAATATATCACAATATAAACTAATTCAAGTGATACAGTTTGATTACATCATAAAATCCTTTAGTTCTTACAGTGCTTCTTGGAATTGATATTTAAAAAAAGCACGTGTGTTTTTTTTGAAAGCAATTTCTAGGATAGTAGCATTTAGATTTTAGTCCTGATAAAGACTCACTTTCCATTCATAGTCAGAACCTAAATGTGCTCTTCTTGTACCTAAACAGATAATAAGCACTCAGCACACTCCCCCTTCTTGACACAACACACTGAGACTAATCACACATAATTGGAGAGGAGGAGCAGAGGGGCTGGGCAGGCTATTGTGTCCAAAGGACAAATGGTCAGTTTATGAGGCTTTTGTCTGATGCATAATTTCTTATACATCTACAGGAGGAAAAGTCCTGCTGGAAAAAAACATACATACAAACGTATAGAAAAGGAGGCTTCAACACACAAGCAAATGAGGACATTTCAATCATAGATAGAAAAATCAACAGTGGAATTTAAAAAAAAAAAAAAATAAGGCAGAAGAATACAAGCATTCAATAGGCGCACTTTTAGAAGATCTTCAGACAACTATTTCCTTCCTAATTAAGTGTCCATGCACTCACTTCTTTACAACCAATTATCTAAGCCCACAAAGTATATTATCCATATATTTTCAAATACACCTCCAAATAGCATTTAAAGAGAACAGCAAAATACATGCAAGTTTAAAGGCACGGAAGAGAAGGAAGCCAGCTTTACACCTTTGTTAATGCATACATGTGAAGTTTGATCAGTTTAAGGCTGGAATATAATTGCAAAAATAACTTCTAAAACAATACAAAAAAAGATGTCCCAATGTTTATACTCTGCGAAACAAGCCACGTTATCTTCCTCAGCATTTAGATTAGAAATATTTCGCCAATGATCATTTAGGGACATGAATAAGGAAAAATAAACATTCCACATTCCCTGACCGTCCACGTACATGGATTAATTTTCAGCAGTCCATCTTAAAAAAAAGAAAAAAAAAAGGTGCAGTCTTCTATCTCTGTTTGGTTAAAATGAGAAGAAAAGGGTAATGGAGGTTTTCCTCATATGTATCTTTTTCTTCATTTTTCAACTGCAAATAAAAAATGGATAAAGTGAGCAAACTGTATGAAAGCATTTCTAAATTACTTCTGTAAGTAAATTTTCTGGTATAAATGATACTACAAAAGATTAAACATTTAACAAGTAAAAAAATATCTTAAGGTCAAATACTACCACAGGTATAGACCTGTAGGTCAAGTATTATCAGAAGTTGGTCAGAGTTTGCAGACAAACTAATTTATTCAATAAATACTTGAACGCTACTTATAAAAATGTGAGGCCCCATATTGCTGCACTAAATAAATTATATTCAAGCAAGATTTAAGGCCTGAATTAAATCCACTCTGCAAGGAACTTCAGAACAAAGGCTAAAAGTTTATCCCTAATCAGCCTAACTATTGCTGTATATTTGGTATTTCAGATCAACAACTGTTTCAGACATCTGAAATACCATAATCTTACCTGAAGGTTTAGGTAAGTGCAAGGCTGTAATGCAGTTATTGATGGGCTTATATATTAATTCTGTTTAATTTTGAAAATTCTTTTTGTAAGAGGGAATTACAACCTGATAATTAGAGTGGTCCAATATCAACTGCTAGGGACAACATTACGTGTGTTCTTCTGATCTACACTAAAGTATTACATATTTCTAAAAAAAAAAAAAACAAAAAAAACCCCCTCAAAAACAAAAAACCCAAACAAAAGAACTAAAGAATTTTATTTTTTAGGCATTCTGGTTAAATGGACTTTAAAATCCATGTATATATTTAACTGAAGTGTGTGAAAACTACTCATACGTATTATATTTTGCAATCACAGAAAAACTGTATGTGTATATTTAATACAAGCCTAAGGAAGAAATGTAGATACAAAAAAGTCCCTTTAGCTATGCCTGACACAGATAGCACCCCCCCAAATACTACATTTAAATCCAGAACTCTTTTATATCATATTGTTTTGGCTCTATTTCCCTTGCCATGCATGAAGGGTTTTAGTTGGTCCATGTCACAACACTGCTCATGTTATTTAAACAAAAGTCTTTTCCATATCATATTCTTCAGCTGTGAAGTGCCTCTGTGTAAGCTACTGTCTATGAGCAATTAACACACTTTTCCTTTTTCATAGTGGAACATAAAGCTGATCTATTCTTTAAATTCTAATCCACTTTACTAAGAAGTGTTTGTGTATAATTACTAAAGTAATGACAATCTGCTTCCCAAGATCTCCAACTTTACCACAGGTGGTTCACTTTGTTTGCACAGGATTACCAACCAGTTTCATTCTATCCTGGCAGTTTCTGCTTGAAGGAAGACTACATTTTACTTGCACATTAGAGGTTTATCAATTTTCCATTTTCAAGGAGCCACATACCTATCCAAATGAAAGTCGGGAAAAGTAGGATGGGACATGCCCAACTATTTTCCTTCTCTTATCTATTTGTTGGACTCCACTTATTGGAGCAGAAAAACAGAGCCCAATTACGGACTCTGAATGCAAAGAGGGCAGCCCAGATGAGGAACTGAGCACAGGGAAGGTAAACTCCCATTTCTATGCATGTCCCTACAGTTAGTTGGGATTTGGGTTGGTGCACCCCACTCTAGAACCAAGAATTCTGCACACCGAGGAGATCATGAAGTATAAGAATAAACACAGCAAAA